>NC_057803.1:179181046-179368144 GCF_018294505.1 Triticum aestivum | reverse complement strand
CATCGATCAACGTACCTCACAAGTTATGTCTCTCCTTTCTCTTACAAAGGGCGATTGATCTTCCTATGTAGTTACATCTGCTTACCACAGCCACATCATCCCCCTCATCATTCGTGCATGCCTCCTGACCCGTCTCTCACACGCACGTGCACAGACAACAAGCAGCCACCTCCTCTCTTATTGATATTGCGGGCGTGCCCTCTGTTTGTCTAGCAAGCCTATCCCACAATTTGTTAGAAGCAACTCCACTACCACCCCCTCCAACACTCTAGCTCTGTCTCTCTCCCAACCTTATTCATCTCCTGCACATATGCATGGATGCCGATCGATCTCCCTTAATACATGAGGCAGATCGATCTCCTTAATACATGAGGTAGGCCTCTCTCCTCCTCCACACATATACCAGCCATTGTACCTCTATAGTTAATTGGGACTCCCTCTTCCCCCACCACACACCGATAGTCGAGCGCTGCAGGTAGGTATCCATGCCACAGAGACAAACTGCACATGTCCCATCTCACATTCCAGTAGGCCAGCCACTCTATATCTTTGACGTGGGCACACACAAATTCGATGGCACTCTTTATCGATCGTGCGCGCACACACACACACACGTCATCCCTCTCTTCGATTCTATAGACACCTCAAGCCGATGATACCTCCACTCTCTTCTCGTGGATCGCCCCCTCTATATATATGTTATATCCAGGACTCTATTTCACACACATTGCATATGTTAAATTTTTTGATTAACCCCCCCCCCCAAAAAAAACTCTCAAGAACCCACACACTATATCTCTCTAGGTTTGTATCTCTCTCACACAACCCCACGTAGGTGGTGTACGTATACAAGAAGAGAATAGGTGCACCGTGCACGTACTCACGCTTCGTGCCCAGCCACACCCGCGCGGGTACACGGTGGAGCTCATTTCTTTACGAAATGGCAGCCCATGTGCTAATTTGAACGCCTGTAGCGGTTGTTTACCTAGGGAGGTCGTGTACCACGCGTGCACGAAACAAAGTTCGACTTGACGCATTGCCGCGTTATTTTAAATGAAGTTATAGAGCTCAATGGCACGTACACAGAATATAAAACGATTTTTATGGAGGAAAAGGTAGTCCGCTCTTCAGAGTATCTCACACAAGGCTCCGGTGACCTCTCTCTCTCTCACCATTAGTCACTGATCCGGCCGCATCCCGTCCGCCGGGGGAAAGGGAGTGCGGTGGCCTCTCTCTCTCACCATTGGTCACTGATCCGGCCGCATCCCGTCCGCCGGGGGAAAGGGAGTGCGGTGGCCTCTCTCTCTCTCTCACCGTTGGTCACTGATTCGGCCGCATCCCGTCCGTCGGGGGAAAGGAAGGAAGTGCATCATTTCTCCTTTCGACGTCGCCGAGGCAGCACGTCCCGATCTGCGGTACACGCCATTCTCTCTGACCAAACTCCAGCGCGGCAGGGCCTACGCCACCTGCTTGCAGATTCCGCCCGCCGCCGCTCACCTAGTTACATCCCGACGACCTCCAAGTATCCCCTCCGGCCTTGATCCACTGCCCGTTTTCCCACGTTGCTGCATGTGGATCTTCCATAGTTCTTTGCCCAAAACGTAGCTCGTCCGGCGTACTTTCCATATTGCATTCTTGTCCTCACACCGTTTTAGACAAACACAATCGTGTTGTTATCTTCCCTTAGGACAAGGAATATGCTTCTTTTTTGTCGTCGCATGTGTCATCAACTGTTATTGGCCAGTAATTGTTTCCTTTCTACCTCTTTTTTGCAAACAGGGCTATCCATTTCACCTCGTTGCTATTGCGACCTTTTGGTGAACTGCACAAATCACTTTCTTCTTAAGAGTGTTTTGTGCAGTTGTACTAAAATGTCACACAGGCAACGTCTCTACATTTCAGTGCGACTGCACAAAGGGAGATTGGTTTTGCTCTATCCTCCTCATCCAACTCCGAGCCTAATCTTCTCCGACTAGATAGTCTTAAGAGAGACCACAAAGGTGACTGGCTTCTATTTGTGTGTTTATTGTTTCATCAGCAGTCCTCTATTATCGTAATCACACTTGATATCTTTGGAACAGGGACGCTCAGCTCTATTTTAGTGGAACTGCACAAAATGATCGGAATGTTGCATGCTCCAGACAACTACTTTTTTCCCAACATGCCTTGTTGATTTAGACAGAGCTGGGGGGACATTGCTGCCAATGAAAGCATGGATCAATTTTAATTTAACACCTTCTCACAACTTTGTCTTCAGTTGTGATGTAATTATTAGCTCTGATCTGCTAATAATTGACATGCATTAGCAAGGAAGTTAGTTTTTTATTGTTTCCGAAAGAGCATCGATGGCAAGACACGCGAAACAAAAGCTAAAAGCTCACACCATTGTAAAATTTCATGTCGCTGGAAAATTATTTGTATAGTACGTCAATTATGTAAACAAATGATGGAAGCTTGATAGCATTGCCAGAAGCCTCTTCATCATCCGGGTCCATGTGTCATGCACGAAATTATACTCCTTTGTTCCTAAATATTTGTCTTTTACAAATTTCAAACGGGCATATTTTAGAGTGTAGATTCACTCATTTTGCTTCGTATGTGTACTCCCTCCGTTCCTAAATATTCTATTCGTCTTAACAGAGATTTCAACATATTTTAGAAAGATAAATACTCCAGAGTATATTTAAGAACCGAGGGGGTAGTGCACAACCGCATGGGAGACTCAGCCCGGTCATTGCGCCGCATTAATAGTGAGTAATGAGCAGTCAAATCACAAGCCCCACCTTTCCCACTGTAAGTTGCTCTGAAGAACAACAATCAATATGCTCTTCTTTGAATCCGCTCATACTACTCCATCCATCACTGTTTATACAGCGCGCTTCAGAAAAAAGAAAAAAACTATGGGACCAAGGCGACTAGCGATCGGCCTGAAAAATAGCATTGGTAGTTATAGCACGGCGTCTATTACTAGAGGAAATAATGCGTACACACATGCATGCAGTGCTTCCACCCCGGGTACACACATGCATGCACTCCGTAGTAGTACAGTACATGGAGAGAAAATTGTGGACTTGATTGCAGTTACCATGCCCTAATTAATTGAGCATTAAACCAAACGCATATAAAGTCTCTCTGGTGGTGGAAATGCATTGAGAGAAATGCATCATAATGAAGCGCGCCCTGTAAACTGTGACGGAGGGTGGAGTAGTATGAAGGTGCAAAACCAAGTACGCGTACTAGTATTGTGCTTGGCTCTTCGCCCCTTCGTGAAGTCGAACAATGATGGTACTCCGCATGTTCGGTACTACAGTGTATGCCTCTGACAATCTGACACCGAATGGACTGATGCATGTCGACCGAGGTTAGGTTGCATTAGTCAAAAGGCGTAAGCGAGCTTCACCTTGTCCTGCAAGCTTCTCCTCGTTCTGCGAGTTGACGGGACACACCAGAAAGTAGTGCTAGTCCATACTCCCTCCTTTCTGGTTAATATGGGTTGATCTTTTTTGCGGGTAAATGGGAGAGCTTTATTCATATATAAGCATTCTTAGGACGATTAGCCAAGACACTGGTCACTAGGAAGCCAAAAAAAGAAGTAGGAAGCGAGGTGTTTCATCAAGCCAGCTCTCGGCCACATCCAAAGTGTAGCAAGCATGGTTTGCATGAAGATGTGCCGCAAGGTTTGCTGACCTGTTTACATGCTGAATAACAAAAAAAGAGGAAATATTACTGAGCGCTACTATTTGTAACAGGATATGAGCCAGAATTAAGCGAGAATTATGGCAAGTGTTCCATGCAATCAGCTTCCATTATCACATGCGAGAACCCTCGAAGAGAACCAAATGTGTTGAAGATTGCTTTATCACATTTTAAAATTATAATAAGAGTGTAGGCGCTCCTCCATCTGGTTCCTAGTAGTATAGTGTAGTATGCTTCTGGCAATCTGACACCGAATTAACTGTTGCACATCCACCGCCTGAGCGAGGGAGAGCTTGCATTAGTCAAAAGTTTCTCCTTGTCCTGCGAGCCACCGCGCGCAAGCTTCTCCCGTCCTACAACCTTCTCCTCGTTCGGCAAGTTGACGGGACACAGCAAAGTAATGCTAGTCCATGATGCCTCCTCTCCGGTTAACATGGCTTAATTTCAAACGAGATAAATACACTGTCTGTCACTGTATATTTGTAAAAATATGGTCAGTGGACTTCATAATACGCTCATTGCGCTCAATATATATATATATATATATATATATATATATATATATATATATATATTTCGGTGTTCATACGGTCACTAGCTCACCCTGACTGAGTATGTGTGTGCATGCACGTGTAGGTTGAGCACTTGAGCGTCACCGTGTGTGTTCCGTCGTGTGCTCGAACATGCATGCATTAGGGCGTCGCGCGCGTTTTTGCATCCATGTGTACGTGTGACTGTTGCATACACGTAGGGGGAGTACGTGTAGGGGCCACTAAGGAGCAGTCAAATCACACAGTAAGTTAGTCGGAAGAAGCAACCATCATTTCACTCTTGAATGACACGTATGCAATATAAAATGGTTGATATGGAGAGAAAAAGAAAACCACTATATATACACTAGCAGGAGCCTAAGCTACAAGCCTGCTTGCTTAGGTTGCTCTCTTCACAAGCATAGAACGACGAGCCTGATCCCACAGCTGGGGGAAGGGAACAATGTTCTGCTTAGACGCGGTCGACATCGGCGAGGGAGAAAACCCACAGTCGGTGCATCCCAATCGTGGGTCACCACGGTATGGGCCGATGCCGTGTCCCAACCGCCCTTCTAGCTACGGCCCGACGTCCCAGGTAGTCCATCTTCCTTTTGGAGCTGGCTTGCTCCACTGCCGTAGCTCCATCTCCATGTCGATCTTTCTCTACGTCTACCGGCTTCTACTTGTGATGAGTTTATGTCTCATGAACTAGTGCCAGTACTATTATTCTAATCACACTTCTTCAATATCTTTGCCATCAGGGATGCTCAGGTCGATTTTAGTGGAACTGCACAAAAGCATCGTATGATCCGAGGGTGCCAGCCGTCTTTCCTTCGACAGGTTCTACCTGGCCAGGAAATTAAATCATGTTTAGGGTTTAGGGTTTAAGTCGTAGTGACCCCATCAGTAGTTTTTCTTTCGTACACGCTCTCACAACTTTTTTCTTTAGTTGTGAAGTAAATATTGGCTATGATCTGTGAATCATTGAGATGCATCAGCATGCGTGTTAGTTTTCCTTTGTATTTGATGGAATGTTGTAACGGGGCAACCTTGGAATAGGAATGAAAATGGAGTGGAAAAGTTTCCGTTTTTCCGAAGAAAAAATGGAAACAGAGAGAAACCAACGTTTCGTTTCGTTGGATCGCGCCATCGAGCAAAACCAACGTTTAAATCGCATCTGTCGTGTTCGTGTCACACGGTCGCTCGGCATGCCACTCACCGCAAACCGAGTAGTATACCATAACTTTCCCGCCTGCTTGTCGATGGATCGCGCCATGGAGTACTAGCACTACTGGAAGAGATTGACGAGTTGGAGGAGGACAGCTAGCTGTAGCACGGACTCCCAAGAACTTTTTACATGCATGTTGTAGCCGGCTATTGCGACCTTTGAACGCGGAGCAGCCGCGTGCACCCGGAAGCGGCGCAGGCGATGCTCTCTCGGCCGGCGCGCCGCTTCAATGCCGGCGCTAGTGAGAGGTCGTGTCCGCTCTGGCTGGGCATGAATGCGGCACTGACCGTTTTGGGCGGGAAGCACGCGCGGGTGATGAAGAGGGTTCGGGTTGGTCAGGACCGGCCGTGGCAGCGGTCCGGATGTGCGCAAACAAGAGATGATGTACGTTAATATTGTTGCGAATATAATTAACAATGTAAATAATGTGCCAGTTGGACAAATATGATTGGAGATGGAGATATATAAGCGGGAGCCTCAGCGCTTGTTCGCTAGGGTTTGCACTCTCCACACGCTCGCCGCACTACATATATGTTACACGCTGGAGGCTCAGCGTTCATTTGCTAGGGTTTGCTATATTCACAGTCTCTCACCCTCTCTTCACCAAATCTAAACAAGACTCCGTTGGCCTCTTGTCTCTCTCTCCCCCCCCCCCCTCACAGCTGGTGAAGGAGGCGTCCGTATCCCGTCGCACCGGGAAGGGGAGGAGGTGCAGCGTTCAATCTATCGCCTTCGGCGAGGGAGGCAATCCACTGCCGGTTGCGCTATTCTCTTTCACACAGCGCCTGTGCGGGAGGGCCACCGACCCCTTCTTCCTCGCTGTCGTACCTAGTGTGGGCAGATCCAGCCTCCTGCCGCACGCCTTGCCACATCCCGATGACCCTAAGGTATAAGTTTCTTTGAAACCGTCGTTGCTCTAGCTGCATGTGGATCTTTTTCGATCTGTAGTCGAATCTAGGTCTTGGTTCAAAGAGGAAAGAAGGGTGCAGTGGGCTGGAGCAAGAATCTAGGACGTGGTTCAATGAGGAAAGGAGGGGCGGAAAGTAGTGTAGACTGGCTATCCAGCCGCTTTGTAGGTTGAAAAGGGAAAAAGGGGGTAACCCAGTACACACATCTGTAAGGAACCGATCTCTTTGTTGAAAAGGGAAAGAAACTAGGGGGTCGGGTAGTTTGTGCACGACTAGATTTGCTGCCCTCACAAAGGAAGAAGGTTCAAAGAGAACAAATATGGGACCAACGCATATATGCTGCTTGGCTACATACTCTGCATCACCCATTTATACGTGTGGACGCACATGGTGCTGGCATGTCCCATGCAGCTATTTTGCTGTTGTTAATCAAAGAATGCCGTCGAAAAATTGAAGCAATGCCACTGTTAAAAGTAAATTACATTTTTTAACGAATGTTGTTTCAAGAGAATGTCTCTGTTAATATGAATCAATGCAACCGTTTTAAATAAATGATGAATTGAAGCTATTGTATTGCTGTCTTTTCCCATTAAGTAGTGAACAAAAATGGGACCAACCCAGACATGATGCTTGTTTCTTTGTTACAACAAATTCAGCATCACCCCCTTTATAAGCCAGTAATTGATGCCACTCTCGGAATTAACTACTGATCTGTTTTAATAGAATTTCTCTGTTAATATGAATCAATGCAACCGTTTTAGAAATGCTACTGTCCTATACTTTGTTTTCCATCAAGATAAGGTAGATGCTTCTTTTTGTGGCCGCATGTTTCATCCTCCTTTATTAGCCAGTAATTGTTTTCTTTTTTGCCTCTTAAAACAGGGATATCTATTCAAATTGTTGCTATAGAAAACTTAAATGTCACACCGGCAACTTTGCTTGATTTCAGTGCAACTGCACAAAACTTGATTGGATTTCCTATTCGTGTTGGTAGATTCGTATTTTATCTTGGTCGTCTCATGAAAGGTCAATACAGGCCTTCATCCACATGATTGTGCAGTGTGCTTTGAGATGTTGTGCTACTTGTATTGGTACTGTTTTAAATAAATGATGAATTGAAGCTATTGTATTGCTGTCTTTTCCCATTAAGTAGTGAACAAAAATGGGACCAACCCAGACATGATGCTTGTTGCTTTGTTACAACAAATTCAGCATCACCCCCTTTATAAGCAAGTAATTGATGCCACTCTCAGAATTAACTACTGAATCTTATTTCAAAACTGCAACACTTGTTAGGGATTGGCGGGATTACCATTTTTGTGGCCGCATGTTTCATCCTCCTTTATTAGCCAGTAATTGATTCCTTTTTTGCCTCTGTTTAAACAGGGATATCTATTCAACTTGTTGCTATTGCGACATTTTTGCTTCGCTATGTGAAACACTTTGCTTGATTTCAGTGCAACTGCACAAAAGGAGATTGGATTTCCTATTCGTGTTGGCAGATTCGTATTTTATCGTTGTTGGTCTCATGAAAGGTCAATACATGCCTTCATCCACATGATTGTGCAGTGTGCTTTGAGATGTTGTGCTACTTGTATTGGTACTGTTTTAAATAAATGTTGAATTGAAGCTATTGTATTGCTGTCTTTTCCCCTTAAGTAGTGAACAAAAATGGGACCAACCCAGACATGATGCTTGTTGCTTTGTTACAACAAATTCAGCATCACCCCCTTTATAAGCCAGTAATTGATGCCACTCTTAGAATTAACTACTGAATCTTATTTCAAAACTGCAACACTTGTTAGGGATTGGCTGGATTACCATTTTTGTGGCCGCATGTTTCATCCTCCTATATTGGCCAGTAATTGATTCCTTTTTTGCCTCTGTTAAAACAGGGATATCTTTTCAACTTGTTGCTATTGTGACATTTTGCTTCGCTTAATTTTGGTGGAACTGCACAAAATGAGACCAGATTTCCATATATGTGTTGAGATCTCTGTGAGATCTTCCTCATGAGTTGTTTCAAATCTTGGTCTTGAATGGTCAGTACCGACCTTCCTCCGAATTAACTACTGAATCTTAGTTCAAAACTGCAAACACTTGTTAGGGATCGGCAGGAGTACCATTTCTGTTAGGGATCGGCCGGAGTACATGTTTAAGAAATGTATTGTTCAGATAATGTCTCTGTTATTATATATCAGTTACAGACTTACAGTGTTTTACAAATGGTACTATCCTTCTTTGTAGTTCTTTCTACATGTTTAACCAAGGTATTGTTAAGATAATGTCTCTGTTAAAATGAATCAGTCGCATGGTTTTAGGAATGATACTTTTCTGCTTTTTCGTTCTTTATACATCTTGAAACAAGGCATTGTTAAGATAATGTCTCAGTTAATATGAATGAATCACACTGATTGAGAATTGCTACTCTCCTGCTTTGTTTCCCATTAAGATAAGGTAGATCAGTAGATGTTTTTCTTCTGGGAGTACAAGTCATCAACCGTTATTTCTCAGTAATTGTTTCCCTTATACCTTTTGTTGCTTACAGGGATATCAAAATTAAAGCTCGGTTTTATTCCGACTTCGATTTTAGTTCAACTGCATAAAATGAGCCAATGTGTCCAAGGCAAACTGATGCATTACTGGGTCCAGTTGGTTGTTCCACTTTGCAAAAAGAAGTAGTCACTGTTTGCGCTACATTACAGAAGGAATGACCGAGAAGCTTTATAGAGTATTATTAGACACCAGTGACATGACTAGTCTGCAGAGACCATTGGCAATTTAACAACACGTGGAGTGCCTCCACGATCATAGGCATTACATATTTTGAATGGGAAAAGCTTGTCAAAGTTTAATCATTGATGTTAGCAAGAAGCGACAGGACTCCACGATCATAGGCATTACATATTTTGAATGGGAAAAGCTTGTGAAAGTTTAATCATTGATGTTAGCAAGAAGCGACAGGACTCCACGATCATAGGCATTACATATTTTGAATGGGAAAAGCTTGTCAAAGTTTAATCATTGATGTTAGCAAGAAGACGTTAGTTTAATATATTGGAATTGGAAAACCTTGTCAAAATTTGCTCATTGATGTTAGCCAGAAGCGTCGAGTGTTTTTTCCTATTCCTGCGTTCAGTTTAGAAGTAGAGAGTTACTCTGCTGAGATATTCTTGTGTTAAGAGTTTGTTCTGAATATTGTCTATGTAATGCCAGGCCTTGTGTTTGATTGCAAAGTTGAGCTTGGAATGTTGTGGCATGCGGCATCACGAGCTGTTCACCGTGCCTCCTGAGAATAATGCTTCGTATTGTTTTGCATGTCGATCTAATGCCAGTGATTTGCTTGTTAAGAAGATCATCCTCTTCTGTTGTTTCCGTGCTTAAGAAGTTCATCGTCTGATGTTTCATTCATAGCCTATGCGACAAGTCGGGTTGGTTAGACGTGAAACCATATGATCTTCCGACCAACTCATGATATTAGGCCGTGATTGGATCGTCGTTTTCCAACCAAAACCGCTTGTAAAACTGACGCTTGTAAATTAAAGCAGATGGTCTCGGGCGAAGGCGCTTGGTTGGTCGATTTCTACTAGTAAAATATCGGAAGTACTTGACACATGATAAAAACACTGAATGACACTCGGACGACTACTAATCCAGCCGTTAGCTGCTGTTTCAGCCTTGCCCATGGATGGCATGATACGCACGTCGTGCATGTATCGTCTGGTAATGTCGTCCATATAGTAGTGCTCGTAAAATATACACTAGTCTCTCAAATTACACGCGTAACCCGCCGGTTTTACTTACAGACCTCGGGCCCTCGGTTTCATTACGCCTGTATTTTACGCGTTGTTTTTTATGACGAGTAAATTACACTTGTATGTTAATACAGGTTTGAAATAAACCAGAGCTCCCAAGCGCGGCCTTACCGTTTCATGCCGTCTCAGTTTCTCGAAGGTGCTCATAGGTGTCCGATGATCCTGGCTTCCTGAATGAGTTGTGGGCGTTGTATCAGACCATCCGTAGGGCCCGCGAGGCCCTCTCTGTTGTCCTTCGAGTTGTTGCGCTCACCGTGGCGCCGAGCATTGTTAACATCGTCAACGAACATGAGGATTTAGGAGATGACTTTATTTTGACTAGATGACACTAGGGACCCATTAGGGCCATAGCCGTACGTACGCAAGTGCCTCCTTATTATGTACAACTATATATTTTTTGCTTTCTCCTGGTTTCCTGACATCACGGTCCCACACCATTGTCAACCTATGTAGTCAATATAAACGAGAGAATTGCACAAGGTGCGGCCGATAGCTGGGACCAAGCAGCTCGAGCAGTATTGAGGAGAGCAGGGTATTAACTGGGAGGGCTGTGGCCCATCTAGCCCAGGCTAGATATCCAGCCTAGATACTAATTTTTTCAAGATGAAAATGGCTAGCCCAGCTATACGTCTTTTTGAGGAATACCCGCTGGGCTGCAAATCTTTCCTAGGAGGGATGCATTAGGCTTAACAGGAAAATGGGCTTTAGAAAATAATAAATGGGATGTAATTATAAAAACTGGGTAGTAACTATAAAAAATGCACCAAACACAAAATTAGTTTATAAAATATTATTTATGGATTTTGAAAATCTTAAATTTTCATTGTTGCGCGCGCAATGATTCGTTAGATTTTTACGTAATACAAATTTATATTTAATCTGACTAGAAATTTCGGGATAAAAATATTTCGGAGCCCATCAAAATGTGGGAAATTTTATTGAATTCTGTCTTCAACGGTTGGTTGGATTATTAATCATTGTCCTAGCTAGAAAATGGGTTGTACTTTTAACAAACTGTAAATGGGCTGTTGTAAATTCCATTAGAATTCCAAAATGGGTTGTACATTCTTACAAAACGTAAATGGGCTATAAGTTCTCTGCCACACACTTGTGGGCCTACTAAGTGACGCGTCCCCTAAAACAAATAAGTTGACGCGTATGCAAGGCTTTGCCAACTTATTATAGTCAACACACGGTTCTAGCAGCAGTGGCCATTGGATGTCTATCCAACGGATGTTGTGCTTCTTCTTCAATTTTGGATATTCTTAGCTTCGGCCGCCCAAAAAATGATTCCTCCCCCTGACATCTAGGGCGCACCGTTTTGGAGGCTGACCTGTGGGCCTACTAAGTTGGAGCGTACCAAGGGCTTTGCTAACTTAGTCAATAATAAACGCTTCTAGCTTCAGTGACCGTACGATGTCCATCCAACGGTCGTAGTGCTTCCTCAACCTCTGGTCTTCTTGGTCCAGCCGCCCAAAGTAGCGCCGGTCGTGTCGCCTGCTCCTGCCTCCCGTGGCCGGCTGTGCTGCCGCGGAGGCCTCACCGCCCCCATACTACTCCCACCGCTGGCCAGGCCATCCCTCCACTCGCCGACACCCCCTGTTATTCTGCGGCGATGGCAGCCTCGCACCGCAGCTGAACCAGTGAACCCTCGTACTCCTCTCCGTGCGGGCTTCCACTGCTGTGTCTTCCCCGGCTCCGCGTCGTCCCCTTCCCAGGCCTCGCCATCGTCCAGACCACCGCCCTGGTGCTCTCGGCGCGGCGTGGTCAACGACCGACTTCCATCGGAAGAGTACTGTACGTGGAGAGGCTGACAGCTGGGTCCAAGCGGCCGCAAGGAAGTGCCTCTTTATTACGCGCAAAATAATTATTCCTCCACCTTACAGCAGGGACCCACCGGACGGGCCACCTTATTTCGCGAAAAAATGTTGCCCCCCTGACTGCTCGGACCCACCGGACGGGCCAGCGTATTTCGCGAAAAAACGTTCCCCCCGCTGTCAGCTCGGACCCATCGGAAGTGCCTCCTTATTACGCACAAAAAAATGAATACTCCTCCTACTAGATGGGACCCACCATGGTGGGAGGCTGACTTGTGGGCCTACTAAGTTGACTGTGACGGGGGCCTTTGTCAACTTTAGTCAATATGAATGATTCTAGCTCCAGTGACCGTACGATGTGCATCCAACGGCCGTAGTGCTTCTTCAACATCTCGTCTTCTTGCTCCAGCCGCCCAAAGCAGCGCCGGTCGTGCCGCATGCTCCTGCCTCCCGTGGCCGGCTGTGATGCCGCAGAGGCCTCACCGCCCCGTACTACTCCCACCGCTGGCCAGGCCATCCCTCTACTCACCCACACCCCCTGTTATTCTGCAGCAACGGCAGCCTCACACCGCAGTCGAACCAGTGAACCCTCATACTCCTCTCCACGTGGGCTTCCACTGTTGCGTCTTCCCCGGCTCCGCGTCGTCCCCTTCCTAGGCCTCGCCGTCGTCCACTGCCCTGGTGCTCTCGGCGCGGCGTGGTTAACGTGGTCAAGGAACGACTTCCATCGGACGTGGACTGTACATGGAGAGGCTGACAGCTGGGTCCACGGCCGCAGCAAGGAAGTGCCTCCTTATTACGTGGAAAATAATGTTTACTCCACCTGACAGCAGGGACCCACCGGACGGGCCACCGTATTTCATGAAAAAACATTTCCCCCTGACTGCTGGGACCCACCAGCTACACCTTCGCACGCAAGGAAGTGCCTGACAGTCGGGACCCACCTGGTCGAAGCGTACGTAGCGTTGTCATTCTGGTCGCGAACATGTACGTACATATATACTGGTGGACGTAGAGGCGTGCATGTGTCGTACTAGAGGCGCGCATGTGTCGTAGTAGAGGCGCACACATAGCATGTACACGTACGTACAGCGGCCAGGGTGCAAGAAAGAAAATACAGCCACGTATGTGTACATACGGGCGGGGTCTCGAACGCCTACTCGCGCATACGTACGGCAAGAGCTCGTGTACATGGCTGGGTCGGAATGGAGAAATAGCGTCGTCGTCGTGTTCATGGGTCGGAACAAAATGCGTGGTCGTGTTCATCGGGAGGGCTTGGGCGGAAGAGGCGATGGAAACGAGGCCTGGTGTCGTGGTTCTAAGTCTGACAGTAATGTAGGGGGGTAGGTATGGAGAGGCAAGATCTTAGCTATGGAGTAGTTGTAAGCACACGAGGTTTACGAGTTCAGGCCCTTCTCAGAGGAAGTAATAGCCCTACGTCTCGGAGCCTGGAGGCGGTCGACTGGATTATGTGTGTATGAATTACAGGGGTGCGAACCCTTTACACTGAGGAGGGAGGTGGCTTATATAGAGTTCGCCAGACCCCTCCGGCCCTCAGTTATGCAGGGTTTCAAATACATTAAGGTCAGGCGTTACTGGTAACGCCCCTAATAAAGTGCTATGATGACCATAAAAGCTACTTAATGACCGACCGTTAGCGCGCGGAGTGACTTTAGGCCTCCTGGCCGTCGAGTGGTTGGATCTTGGTCGAGTGTTCTTCGAGTCTGTCGAGTGGAACACCTCCAAGTCGATTGAAAGGTGATTTCTTCTAGAGATGTCCTTGGGTAGGGTAGTTAGGACAGGTCCATGACCCTACCCTAGGTACATAGCTTCATCATTAGCCCCCGAATGGATCGAGGTTTGAGTGGGAAGGAGTTGAGAACTTCTCCGACTCATTTTTCATGCTGTGAGCATATCTTGTTTCGGATCAATAAACCTGAGTGATGACAGCAACTTCTTTTTCAGTCGCCTTGATCCATTCTTAGTTTTTTGTCGAGTGAGTTTCTTTACTTGAAAAGCTCTGAGTGACGGTGTGGAGGAGATCTTCCGTCTGACAAGTTGTTCTGCTGCCCGCAGATTTCGCGGGATTCGAATTTTGGGAAGCGCGCGGGGCGGGGGAGGCCGTAGTAATCGGATGGGATAGGGTGGAGCCGCCTCGATCTCCGCGCCACCTTTTTCACCATGTATCGCGCGCGCGATTGTTACGGGATTTGACAGGATCCTCCGGGCCTACCAGTCAGCCACTCGGAAGCGACCTCATATAAGGCGCCGGACCGGGGTTTCTTGAACAGTGCGTTCTCATTTCCTCTTATCCTCTTCAGGCTTCTTCGTCGCGCTCGCTCTCGCCCCAGCGTCACCGCTCCGTACGCGTCTCGCCGGTGACGATGGGGAAGGAGAAGACGGTGACTCTGGAGCGGGCGAAGAAGGCGACGGCAAAGGCAAAGGGGAAGGCGACCAGTCGGGGTGGATCTTCCTCACGAGTCGGCCTGCCGAAGGGCTGGATCCAGGGCGACTGGATCCGCTCGGCGATCCGCCAAGAAGACCTCGATGACCTAGCCGACGGAGGACTGATCCCCCATGGATCAGCGCGGCTTTCGGGGAAGGAATCCGAGCCACAACCTCGGGAGGGTGAGCGTGTTCTCCTTTCCACCCACGTCGACCGTGGATTTTCCTTGCCTCCTCACCCTTTCTTTCCGGGATTTCTGAATTTCTTTGGGGCACAACTCCACCACTTCACTCCCAACACAATCGTGTATCTCGCTGCTTTCGTGTCTTTGTGCGAGAATTTCTTGGGTTGTCGGCCTCATTGGGGTCTTTTCAAGCACATTTTCACCTGTCGTTCTCAGACGGTGAAAAAGGCCAATCCGAATGACGAGAGAACACAAGTGATTCATATGTGTGGGGGTCTTGGTGTTCAGATGAGAGGGAAAAGTTCCTTTCCGTCCATGATTCTTCCCGACTCGGTCCGCGGATGGCAGTCGACCTGGTTTTACTGCAAAGACTAGCCGACGCCAGGGCAGTCGACTGGCCTCCCTCCTTTTACCATGGACCGAGTGAGGAAACCCTCCTCTTTGAAGGTTATCCCGGAGGAGAAGGCACAAGTTAGGGTGCTGGTCGAACGAGTGGTCCAGCTTATCCGTGACGGGGTCACTGGTATGGATCTCTTGGAGGTTTTCTTTCGGCGGCGCATCCAGCCTCTTCAAGCTCGAGACCATCCAATGTGGATGTATTCGGGTCTTCACGACACCACTCGGATTCACCCGGAGGAGGTCAATGACGACACACTGGAGGGGTGGCTGTCGGGCATCACCGGAAACAAGGACAACCCCAGGGGAGCCAAGAGAGTTCCTCCATTCGACCAGTCCCACGAACCAGAAAAGGTCCGATTCTGAGCTTTTCATTATAATCTGAGTTCACTCGCGCAGCTGTCTATACTGCATTGACTGACTTTATTCTTCCTGCTTCCTTTCAGGCCCTTATCGAAATGTACTCAATGCCCAACGAGAGCAAGAGCAAGATCTGGAAGGAGAGGCGAGCGGCGGCGACAGTGGAGAATGGCGTTCTGATGGAGAAGAGGACGAAGAAAGCGATGACCCAAGCGACGAAGAAGAAGTCGAGTCGCCTCCTCGCAGGGAGAGGCGATCCAAGCTTGACCAAGAACGACCGAGCGCCCGTGAAAAGGCGATTGCTCAGACTGGTCAGTCTTCAAAGCGTCCTCGGACATCTTCACCAACCCCAACTAAAAAAGTGTCAAAACATCTCAAAGTTGCAGAGCAGAAGCCTTGGAAGGCGTTGCCGAAGATTAAGATTGACATCCCCATCGCTTTTGTGTGAGTGTCTCCCTTTGTATTCACTCGATGCTCCGTGCTGTTTATTTTTTCTTGATTTAACCAGACGAACTTTGGAACTGGCAGCGCTGCTACTTCCGGGACCTCAGCTTACAGAGATGAGGATGAGGTAATGGAGGATGCAGTCACTTCCAATCTGGGTATGATTTCTGTCATTCTGTCTTTATTTGGTCGACTCAACTGCAATGTGAACCATTGGGTGATGTGATTTTGGCGATTGATCTTTGAACAGCTCCTAACATTATTGACCTCCCCGATGATGATGATGAAGAGCCTGAGAGGCCTTTGACGAGGAAAAATAGGAAAGCTCGTGCAAGCAAGGTGCCACAGTCGACGCCGATGGTGGAACCAGTTGTTCAGGACGCTGGTGATGCCAATCGAGGTTCTGTTACCTTCGCCGTACCATTGTCGAGTGCCCTGCCTTCTTCGTCGACTGCTCAAGCTCCTGCTGACCCACCTTCAGTTTTTGTGGTCCATCATGTCCCAGAGGACGAAGTGAATGCTGC
Organism: Triticum aestivum; assembly: GCF_018294505.1. NCBI lineage: Eukaryota > Viridiplantae > Streptophyta > Magnoliopsida > Poales > Poaceae > Triticum > Triticum aestivum. The sequence continues at coordinate 179,351,796 of NC_057803.1, read as the reverse complement.
CAAGGAAGCCATACGCCAGGCGGGCATTATGATGGAGAAGGTGAAGATGGTGCGGGACGCCAGTCCGGCCGCCTATGACGCTAGCTCGGCTCTCCAAAGCAATGTTCAAGTTAGCTGGTCACCGCTTGTTCTGTTAGGATATGCTATTTGGAGACTCTCTTTCCGAAAATCTTTGCATCTGTACACCCACTGGGTGCGTCAATTGAATTTTTGGACTAGTGGGGGTACGTTGAGTGCACCCACTGGGTGTAGTCCCCGAGACTACGGTGGACTGCTGGCAGTCGACTGTAGTCTTTGTATTTTGATTCTTTCGCTCGATCTGGTCTGGCCGTGTCGAGTGTAAACCGAACCTGTGGGGGCACGCAAAGTGCACCCACTGGGTGTAGTCCCCGAGACTATGGTGGACTGCGGGCAGTCGACCGTAGTCTTAGTATTGATTGTATTTGTCGTTTTTCACTTAAAATAACTTCCCCTCCCTGATTGCAGAAATCTTGTGATCTTGGAGCTCTCTTTGCTGACTTGGAGAAACAGCAGATCCAGCTAAACCTTGACTTGGAATTGGCCAAGACAGAGCTGCAAAAGGCCAAGGACGACACCAATGGTAAGACGAGCTTGTCGACTGGTTTGTCTTAGGCTTGAGTACCCTTTTGCTCTTTCTGAATCAAGCACCATTTCTTTGCAGAAAAACTGAACGAAGCTCTGGCGAAGAAGGATCAGGATTTGGCTGCTGCTCAAAAGAAAGCTGACGACAGAACCGCTCTGGCTAAACAGAAACTGGCTTCAGTCAGCCAATTGGAAGAAGAGAACGCCAAGATGAAATCTGCCCTGAACGAAGCCAACAAGGAGTGCACGCGCTTGAAGAAGGACAATCTCAACCTGTACGAGAAGATGGAAGGCATCGCTCGCAGGAGGGACGATCTGGAGAGCTATCTGAGGAGCCTTGCCAAGAAGTTGTTCATCAAGCTTGAAGGTATACATTTTGTTCCGACTGACGTTTTTTTTTGTGGTCAACCTGAAGGTATACATCCACACACTTGATTAACCACAGCTGGAACTTCAACTTCAATCGGATCCGTGGCACTTTTTGGCTACGGTGCTTCTTCAGTGAAGGGATCCTCCTGAACTGATGGTGTGTGGATGTGTTCCAAAAACACATTGCTGGGAATGGCTTCTCTTTTGGAACCTATTTTTGCCAAATCATCAGCTGCTTGATTTTTCAGTCGGGGTATGTAATGAAGTTCTAATCCCTCGAATTTCTTCTCCAGCTTTCTCACTGCATTGCAATAACCAGTCATGGCCGGACTTCTGACGTCCCACTCTTTCATCACTTGATTAACCACCAAATTTGAGTCGCCATAGACCACGAGGCGACGGACGCCGAGTGAAATGGCCATGTGCAACCCATATAAAAGTGCTTTGTATTCTGCTTCGTTATTGAAGGAATCAAAGTGGATTTGAAGAACATATCTGAGCTTATCTCCTCGGGGGGAGACCAATACTACTCCGGCACCGGAACCATTCAGCATTTTGGAACCGTCGAAGAACATGGTCCAATGCTCCGAGTGAACCCGAGTCGGCAGTTGTTGTTCAATCCACTCAACGACGAAATCTGCTATTGCTTGGGACTTGATAGCTTTCTTTGCCTCAAATCTGATATCTAGAGGAAGGAGTTCAATCGCCCATTTTGCCACTCGACCAGTTGCATCTCTGTTGTACAGGATCTCTGACAATGGAGCGTCGTTGATGACTGTAATGGAATGATCAGAGAAGTAATGAGCAACCTTCTTTGTGGTCATATAAAGCCCATATACAAGCTTCTAATAATGAGGATATCTTTGCTTCGACGGGGTCAAAACTTCAGAAACATAATATACTGGGAGCTGAACTTTGAAGGCTTTTCCTTCTTCTTCCCGCTCGACCGTAAGTACCGTACTGACGACTTGTCCCGTGGCTGCGATGTAAAGCAGCAAAGGCTCTTTGCCGATTGGAGCAGCAAGCACCGGCTGGGTGGAGAGAAGAGCTTTGAGCTCTGCAAACGCTGCATCAACTTCAGGAGTCCACTCGAACTTGTCTGACTTCTTCATCAACCGGTAAAGAGGCAATGCCTTTTCACCGAGACGAGAGATGAATCGACTTAAAGCGGCCAAGCAACCAGTAAGCTTCTGGACGTCGTGCACTCGCACAGGACGTTTCATCCGGAGTATAGTACCTACTTTTTCTGGATTGGCGTTGATTCCCCGTTCGGAAACGAGAAAACCGAGTAACTTTCCGCCAGGAACTCCGAATGTGCACTTCGATGGATTAAGCTTGATATCATACCTCCTGAGGTTGGCAAAGGTTTCAGCAAGGTCAGTCAGCAGGTCGGAACCCTTCCGTGACTTGACCACAATATCATCCATGTATGCTTCCACATTCCGACTGATTTGAGTGAGCAAACACTTCTGAATCATCCTCATGAATGTGGCTCCGGCATTCTTGAGGCCGAATGGCATGGTAACATAACAGAAGCACCCGAATGGAGTGATGAAAGCTGTTTTGATCTCGTCAGGTCCATACAGACGGATCTGATGGTACCCGGAATAGGCGTCTAAAAAAGACAGTCGCTCACATACCGCAGTCGAGTCGACTATCTAGTCGATGCGGGGGAGAGGAAAATGATATTTCGGGCAGGCCCGATTGATATGTTTAAAGTCAATGCACATGTGAAGTGACTTGTCCTTCTTGGGGACCATGACAACGTTGGCGAGCCACTCGGAGTGGTAAATCTCTCGGATGAACTCCGCTGCTAAGAGCCGAGCCACCTCCTCACCAATAGCATTTCTCTTCTGGACGGCGGACCGTTGGAGATGTTCTTTGACAGGTTTCACTTTTGAGTCGACTCGTAGGCGGTGCTCAGCCAGCCCCCTGGGAACACCCGGCATGTCAGAAGGTTTCCATGCGAAGATGTCCCATTTCTCACGGAGGAACTGGATGAGCGCTTCTTCCTATTTGGAGTCGAGTGTTGTTGAGATATGAGTCGGAGCAGCACTGGGATCGGTCGGGTGAATGTGAACCGGCTTCGTTTCACCAGACGACTGAAAAGCTGATTCTGTAGCAGGCTTCTTGGCTCGCAACAAATCACTCGGGTCTGCAGTCTTCTGGTACTCCTGCAGCTCCACCACTGCCATCTGAGCATCAGTAATATTTGAGCCTTTCTGAAAACACTCTTCTGCTTTCTTCCGATTGCCCATAACAGTGATCACACCTTTGGGACCAGGCCTCTTCAATTTGAGATACACATAACATGGTCGAGCCATGAAGCGTGCATAAGCTGGCCTGTCCAAAATAGCGTGATAAGCACTCTGGAAATCCACAACTTCGAACGTCAACTTTTCTTTGCGGTTATTCTTGGAATCACCGAAAACCACATCAAGAGCAATTTGGCCAAGTGACTCAGCCTTCTTCTGAGGAATGACTCCATGGAAACTCATGTTGCTGGTACTGAGTCTGGACATCAGAATGCCCATCCCTTTCAACGTCTCAGCATACAGTATGTTCAAACCACTGCCACCATCCATCAAGACTTTGGTCAGTCGAGTGCCTTCAACAACTGGGTCGACCACCAAAGCTTGCCTCCCAGGGGTGGCAATGTGCGTTGGGCGATCAGACTGGTCGAATGTGATGGCAGTCTGAGACCACTTCAGATAACTGGGTGTCGCCGGAGCAACCATATTCACCTCACGGTTGATAACTTTCAGTCGACTTTTGCTTTCAACATCAGCAAAAATCATCAAGGTGGAATTGACCTGGGGATATCCATCATCACTGTCCTCCTTGTCCTCAACTTTGTCCGACTCCTTTTCCTTATCTTTGGGTTGTTTTCCCTGGAACTGCTAGATCAAGAGCCGACACTGTCGAGTGGTATGTTTCGGGTAAATGAGCTTACCCTCTTCATCTTTCTTGGTGTGCATGTGACATGGCAAATACAACACATCATTTCCGTCTTGGTCTTTAACTCTCTTGGGGTTCCAAGGCCCTTTGGGTTTCCCCTTAAACTTTCCTTGAGTTTACAGCCAAGGCTTCCCCAGGAGCAGCTGGCTCGGCTTTCCGCTTCTGTTTCCGATTGGAATTTCCTCCTCCGGCTTCTTGGCCGACTGACTTGTGCTTGCCACTCCGGAGTCGATCCTCATCTTCACCATTAGCGTACTTGGTGGTAATCTCCATCATCCGATTCAGAGACATGTCTCCGGTTCGACCGAATTTCAGATTCAGTTCTCTGTACTTGACGCCTTCTTTGAAGGCACAGACTGCTTGGTGATCAGGCACATTCTCTACTGTGTGATGTAACGTGATCCATCTTTGGATGTAATCCCTCAAAGTTTCATTCGGCTTCTACACGCAAGACCGCAGTTCCGTCAACCCTGCCGGTCGCTTGCATGTTCCTTCAAATGTGGTGACAAACACTCGGGCGAGATCTTCTCAAGTGTAAATGCTGTTGGGTGCTAACTGATTCAGGCACGCTCTGGCCGAGCCCTCCAACATGAGAGGCAGGTGCTTCATGGCCACTTCATCATTGCCACCGCCAATCTGGACAGCCACTCGGTAGTCTTCAAGCCAAGTATCGGGCTTGGACTCACCGGTGAACTTACTGACTCCAGTTGCCAACCTGAAGTTGGAGGAATCACAGCGGCCCTGATGGCTCTACTAAAGCACTCTGGCCCCGAAACATGTACTCCGCTGCTGGTAGGTGCATCTCTATCGTGACCTTCTCGGTGAGCTATGTTCCTGTCGACCAAACCTTGAACAAGAATGGATCTCGCATCAAAGCCTGGTTCCCTGGGGTCGACTGGAATCCATCGCCCAACACTATGAGGGCGCATGTCATCTTGCTGTCGAGGCACATACGATCCACTCCTCGGGGGAGGGGTAGGCACTCGACGTCGATCATCACGATTGAATCGGTGATCATACTGCTCACGGTTCCCATACTGATCACGCCGGTCCCCACGTCCCTCACGCCTCGGGGGCAATCTTGGGCTATGAGCCGATTGGACTGTGTCTGCAGCAATGGATCTGCTATGAATCCTGTTCCGTGACTGAGAAACAGCGGAATTCTGGTCTCCTGCTGCCCGGAGTAACGCTCTGATCTGCAGCAAGCCTCTGCCAGCCTCTGACTAGGAAGGTTGAATCGACTTTGCTATACGGGTTGCAGCTGCTAAATTCTGAATCGGAGTTCGATATACCTGCGGGGGCGGAAAGAGCTGACGTCGACTGGATTCTGGAATCCATTGTCGCGCACGCTCGTCGAGTGCTCGCTGGAGGTTCTCCAGTCGAGTGCACTCAGCCAAGTTTGCCAGGCATGCGTCCTCCAAGGCACGAGCCTCGAGGGTTTCTCCAATGATAGGAGTGTGCAGTGCATCCATGTTCCGGCGACGAAGTTCTTCTCTCTGCAGCGACGTGAGAGGCTCGGGGAGATATTCCTCATGGGGATGTGACGGGTTGCCTCCACCTACGCCTCCGTCGGTGCGGGGAAAACCGGGAGGACTGAGCGGTCCATCGACCATCAGAACCTCCGCCGCCGGATCGCTGCTGTCGCACTCAGATGATGTCTCTGTGGAGCCAGTCGAACAGGCCATAGAGGGATTTGTCGGGCTCGATCGACGCAACTTGAGGGGTGGCCGACTGGCGTGCCACCGCGTGTCTCACCCACCGCTGAAGTCTCGACCGACCGGAGCGCTTGCGCCGGCAGGAAACAGGGAGGGAGGATAACACATGTGCCGACCGATAATGGGTCGACGGTTGCCGCAAGAGGATGCCGCAGATGCACGCGCGAAAGTGCGTTGCTCCGTGGACAGGGAGTGCATCCACGTCGAGCGGAGCCTCCTAAAGCCAAGTGGAGTCGTCGGCGATGAACGTGAGCGCGCCAAGACGGATCTCGCGGCCCTCCACCAAAACTCCACCAAAAACCATGATGATTTGGGTCGGAAAAGATCACAACTCCTCCAACAAATCGCTAAGACACCCGCCCCATGGTGGGCGCCAACTGTCGTGGTTCTAAGTCTGACAGTAATGTAGGGGGGTAGGTATGGAGAGGCAAGATCTTAGCTATGGAGTAGTTGTAAGCACACGAGGTTTACGAGTTCAGGCCCTTCTCGGGGGAAGTAATAGCCCTACGTCTCGGAGCCCAGAGATAGTCGACTGGATTATGTGTGTATGAATTACAGGGGTGCGAACCCTTTACACAGAGGAGGGGGGTGGCTTATATAGAGTTCGCCAGACCCCTCCGACCCTCAGTTATGCAGGGTTTCAAATACATTAAGGTCGGGCGTTAATGGTAACGCCCCTAATGAAGTGCTATGATGACCATAAAAGCTACTTAATGACCGACCGTTAGCGCGCGGAGTGACTTTAGGCCTCCTGGCCGTCGAGTGGTTGGATCTTGGTCGAGTGATTGCTTCTTGGTCGAGTGTTCTTCGAGTCTGTCGAGTGGAACACCTCCAAGTCGATTGAAAGGTGATTTCTTCTAGAGATGTCCTTGGGTAGTGCAGTTAGGACAGGTCCATGACCCTACCCTAGGTACATAGCTTCATCACCTGGCGTACCGCACAATGGAGGAAACGGACCTCCTACGGTCGAAACGGGGGTCCTGTTGATCGGGAGGGGTGTGGCGTACCGCTAAACAGAGGAAACGGACCTCCTACGGTCGAAACGGGGGTCTTGTTGATCGGGAGGGGTGTGGCGTACCGCAAAACGGAGGAAACGGACCTCCTACGGTCGAAACGGGGCTCCTGTTGATCGGGAGGGGTGTGGCGTACCGCAAAACGGAGGAAACGGACTTGTGTTGGAGCGCTACGGTCGAAACGGGGGTCCTGTTCATCGGGAGGGGTGTGGCGTACCGCAAAAGGGGACTCCACGGGACACTGTTCATCTCCACCGTCGACCCCCTCCAGCCTCCACGAGCTACTGTTCATCCACCGTCGACCTCCTCCAGCCTCCACGGGCTCCTGTTCATCCAGCCTCCACCGCGCGCTACTCCACCGGCTACTGTTCAACCACCCCTCCACCGTCTACTGTTCATCCATCCCTCCACACCACGGGGTCCTGTTCAACCACCCCTCCACGGGCACCCCCCCCCACCGTCTACTGTTCATCCTGCCCTCGACACCACGGGGTCCTATTCATCCACCCCTCCACGGGCACCCCTCCACCATCTACTGTTAATCTAGCCCTCCACCACACCATGGGGTCCTGTTCATCCAGAGGCAACGCCACCGCTCACTGTTCATCCAAACCCCCCCGCAACGCTCACTGTTCATCCCATCGATCGGCTTCAGTTAGCAGCAGTAGCCAAGGAATCGCTCGATCGGGTCCAGTTAACAGCCATCAATTGATCGTTCGGGTTCAGTAACGCATAGCCTGCAGTGCAATTGCTCGGGTTCAGTTAGAGCCAACGCCTCGCACACACGCGCGTACGTGTACGAGAGAAACGTGCATCGCTCGGCCCCCGACCTCCCACCGTAACCGGGAACTCCCCGAAATTTTCCTCCCCCTCACTTCTACCACGGTTTTTTCCATCATGGACGGCCCAAAGAATGTCATGCAGCTGCGTCTCTGGCCCGCCCAGGACGAAAAGCCCATTTTCTGTCATGATTTTTTGTCATAGAAGTAGGAGCCCACCACATCTATGATGATACCGGGTTTTGTCACAATTATTGTCAAAGAAGTGTCATATGTATGACAGAAACAAATTTCGTTCGGCCCAAAATGTCATGGATGTGTCTTTTTTTGTAGTGATTCCTCTTGGATGCTCTAGACCATGACGCCTAACCGTTTGGAAGAAGCACAGTCTTCAAAGGTAACAAGCGTCGGATCCACGCAGGATCAATCTCTTTAGTGATGCTCAATCACTTGGGGTTTGTAGGTGTTTGGGTTTTGGGCTTTTGGTTTTTCCTCACCTGATGATTTTCGCTCAAAGTCCTCGGAGGATGGGTTGCTCTCAAATGACAAGTGTCAGTTTCTCTCGGAGCAGCCAACCAACTAGTGGTTGTAGGGGGCGGCTATTTATAGCCTAGGGAGCAGCCCGACATGATAAGACATAAATGCCCTTCAATGATATGACCGTTAGGTGGATAGATATTTTGGGACAGCTGGCGCATAGCACAGCAACGGTCGGAATTTTGAGTAGCAAAATCCTCAGGGCTATCATGTTCCTCACTGTGTAGGAAATCCGCACTGGCGAATTCCTAACTCCTCAGTCAGAACAAATTCCTCAGAGACCAGAAGAACTTCGTCTCTGTCACTGAAGAACATGACTGGACTGTATGAGATTTCCAATGGCTTCACTCGAAGGGATTGGTAGGTGTAGGATTTTGAGTTGAGCATCACATGGAAATTTTTCCTTAGTATTTCCTCGACCCCCTTTAACAGTACGGTGTTTCCTATGACTCAAGAAAGAGAAAATGAAACTATGAAAACAAAAGTCTTCACGCTCCATGTTCCTCGAATGAATACCAAGTCTTCAAGGTCACACCAATTTCTTCACTTTCAAAGTCTTCAGAAATCCAAAGTCTTCAGTCGAAGAACTTCATTTTTAGGGGTCGACTTTCTCTGTAAATATCAAACTCCTCATAGACTTATAGACCTGTGTACACTCACAAACGCATTAGTCCTTTAACCTATAAGTCTTCAATACACCAAAATCACTAAGGGGCACTAGATGCACTTACAAGCATGCTTAACTTTGGAGTTCTGTCTGAATGGGCTGCCGGAAAAGAAGGAATTCCTTATTGATATGAGTAGTCTATTATCCCTCTTAAGCCAGGCTATCGCAAGTAATAAGGTGCTCTCCGGGTGAAAGTGATCATGAGATCCTAAAGTTAGATTTAGAAAAATTCATTTAACCCGAATAGAAGAGAGATCAGAGTCCCAGAGTATAGACGAGGAATAAAAGATCCTAATACCACCCATATGGCGACGTGGGCCCGTAAGCCACACAGCCATGTTAGTTAAAAGTTTTGCAATGACTAGACTCAACTTCGGCCAAGGAGTTTGAAAAGGGTGCTACCTACAGGCAGTCGGCTCTGATACCAACTTGTGACGCCCTCGATTCAATCGTGCACTAATCATACACGCAAATGTGTATGATCAAGATCAAGGACTCACGGGAAGATATCACTTACAAGCATGCTTAACTTTGGAGTTACCGTAGGACAGGCTATCGATAGATGTTTTCTTCCCTGCAGGGGTGCACCAACTTACCCACCACGCTCGATTAACTCCGACCGGACACAATTTCCAGGGTCATGCCTGGCCTCGGCCAAACAATACGCCGCAACCCGGCCTAGACTTAATAGAGACGCCAGCACGCCGGACTAAACCTATGCCCCAAGGGGTCATGGGACATCTCCCCGGGAACTCCTGCACATTGTGTATGCGGCCGATGAGCAGACCTAGTTACCTCCTTCAACAAGGCAAGAGCTTACGCAGTCCAACCCGGTGCACGCCGCTCAGTCGCTGACGTCTATTAAGCTTCGGCTGATGCATACGACGCAGAACGCCCATACTATGCCCACGTGATGGTTAGTGCTATCAGGCCAGACGCCCCTCGGATCAAATATCCAAATCGTAGTGGATTAGGAGCACGCGGTAACGAGCAGAGACTCACGATCGATGTGACCCCATCGCCCCGTCTCGAGTACTTGTGGCAAGGGCTAAGAATGCCCGGCCACGCCTCGTAGTTATCTCGTGGGCACCTTCTAGGTCAACCCGACTCCACATTACTCGCTATTAACCTCGCGCAGGTACCCCTTAGGGTCGACCCATCTTTAGTAACATGGCTCGGTGCAAAGTCATAGTAACCATAGAAACTGTGTGTCTAACACCAAGGAGAAAACCCGAGGAATCACCCCCGGTGAATTCCACTCGATGTTGTCATCAAGGTGAACGTAAGAGGATCCACCCTCGAGGTTAACATTTGATGGGTTGCACGACAGAGCCCTATTAGAAGTGGTTAAGGAGGAAATCACCCTCGATGACCTCGACCGTATAGCTACACTACGGAGATCTCATCAGGAGTGATGTAAGAGGTCCCACCCTCGGCACTCGATGGTAACTCTGCAGAGTCGTACAACTAGGGGGGTGATGTGCGGTGTCGGGGCCTGGACGTCGATCACGTTGATTGAGTCATCGAACATAAAGCGGGGCAACTGGGACAAGGTGGGGGTCACTGATGGATCACTAACCAACCTGTACTAAGAAGTTTAGGATAAGCAGGTAAGGTATAAAAGCAGGTAACAACAACTGGCTATGCATTAGAGTAGGACCATATAGAAAGCAGTAGCAGTTCTAATGCAAGCATGAGAGGGAAAGAAATGGGCGATATCGGAATGCTCAAGGAGGGTTTGCTTGCCTTGTTGCTCTGGCACGGAGGGGTCATCGTCGACGTAGTCGATCATAGGGGCAACATCAATCTCAGGGTCTACCAGAGAGAAGAGGGGGAAGAAACAGTAAATATAAAGCAACATAGTACCACAAAGCATAACATGACAATAAGATGTGTCGGGTGTGACCTAATGTATAGCTACACGATAAAGGTGAAGCGGGAAAACAACCGGGAATGTTTTCCTGGTTCCGGACCTGTGTCAGACGGATGACCGGAGGGGGGAAAGTTCCATGTTCAGATAGCTAGAGGCATCTGACAGGTATGTGGGTAGTGTATTCGGGTTCGTCTCGTCGTTCTGAGCAAATTTCACATATAAAGTTTTTCGATCCGAGCTACGGTTAATTTTCTATGAATTTTCAAATTTTAAACAATATTCTGAAGGTACTCTTTATTCGAAAATAAAGATTAAAATGCTAGGTGCACCCAGATCTGTGTACACAGAAGTGTACCAGAGGATGACATGTGGGATCAGTGAGCAGAGTTTACCCAGTCAATATTTGACTAGTCAACAGATGAACAGTGCAAGTGGGTCCCATGTGTCATTGTCTTAGGTAAACCTAATTTATTTTAACACTTTAATTCTAACAGCAGGCCCCACATGTCACTGACTAGTTAGGGTTAAACTAATCCTAAAAATTAGTCCTAACTAATTTGTGAGGGGGGTGGCCCACGCGGCAGTGGCACCAGGCCACACATTCAGCCGCTCGGCCATGGTCGTGCACGACCAGTGGCCACGGCGCAGCCGGCCGTACGAGTGGTAGGCCGGTGCCCGGAGGCAGCACAGAGGGGCGAGGTGGAGCAGGCGGCAGAGGCAGGCGGAGGGAAGGTGGCCGGCGTCGAGCGGGTACGGGGTGGGCGCGGCCGCGCGCGGGAGCTACGGCGGCGGTGGCTGGTGGCGAGCGCGAGTGGAGGCGCGGTGGCCAGCGGCGGTTCCAGCAGCAGCGGAGCAAAGCAGCGGTGATGGGGCTACGCGGGGCAGTGCCGGGCGCACGAGCGGCTGCGGGTCAGCGGGCAGACGGCGGCAGGGATGAGCGGCAGCGAGGCGAGGCGGCTGCGAGGCGGGACGGACAGCGGGCGAGGCGAGGCCACGCAACGGCGGGGCGCAGCAGGCGTGGCACAGGGGGCAAGGCGGGTGCGCAGGGAGCAGCGCTTGGAGCTGCAGGCGTCGGCGGGCGAGCGACATAAGCGTGGGCGGAGCCGAGCGGCGGATACAGGGGCGGGGCGAGCACCGTTCGGCGCGGGGACGGAAGGCGGGGCTGGCGGCAGCAGCGTGCAGCAGGACAGCGGCGTGGGCGGGCGGCTCACGCATCACACGTGCACGGAGCATCCATGCCGCGGCGAGGCGCTTGCAGGCAGCAGCAACAGAGGCCGCGGCACGGTCGTGGTTGCGGGCGAGCGCACACGGGACATAGCCGAGGCGCGGTGAGTATGGGCCTACGGCAGCTACGGGAACGGGAGGAACGAGGGATTCGAAGGGGGGCTCACTTTGAGGCACACGGTGGCCGACGGGAGCTTAGTAGCACAGAAGCACGACGAAGCCGTCGGCGATCCACGGCAGCGCAGCGGTGGCAACCGATGACGAAGGCGATGTCGATCCCGTCGAGGCGGTGGCTCCAAGCTTCGAGCGCGTCCACGTAGTCGACGGAGAAGGAGCTGACGCGTCTACCGGACACGGACCCAAGCGGCGGGGGCGACGGTTGGCGCGAGAACAACGACGAAAAGCGCGGTCACCGCACGAGCTCTCGCGCTCGAGTACGAGCCGAGGAGGAGGCGGCTCGATGGGGAAAGAGGGGGAATCGGGCGAGGGGTGGTCTAGGGTTCCGCTGGACGCGCTTATAGGATGTGGAGGGGGACGTGGAGGCCATCCACGGCCATGGCCGTCGTGGATGAGTGCCACGCACATCCTTTGCCTCCTGTAGCTCGAGGTAGAGGAAAAGGCCAGCCAGGTGGGCTGGGCCTGGTACAGTGTACTTTCTGGGCTGGGTGAACAGAGGGGGTTCTCACCACTTTTCATTTTTCTTTTATCTTTCTCAGTTTCTTTTATTCTTTTCTGTTTGGATTAATTTGGGCTACTAAATGACTTTTGTTATAGGTGCAACTTTGCACATAATTATTACATAGGATTTTGAAGTAGCATACAAGGTCTCAACTTATTTGGAAAAGTTTCACCATTTATTTAAATTGTAAAGGATGAATTAAATACTACTAGTCCAAGTTTAAATAGGTTAATGACATTTTAGGCACTCAAATAATGTTGGTTCACATAAGATAATTAGTTTGTGAATATTTTCAACCCAGCGAACATTTTTGTTTGAATGTTTGAAGAGATGATAAATTGGCTTGCATTTTAAATTTGAATTTGACTTGAGTTTTAATCAAGGGGCGATTGGCTTAGCAAAAGGGTGATGACATGGCATCACTAGGGTGAGGTTACTGTAGTATGACACTGGGGGTGTTACACAATTGGATATATATATCAGGATCTTTTCAACACAATGTGCTTGCCAATGGATAAAATGTAAAAAGGAAAGGTGAAGATCACCATGACTCTTGCATAACGGTAGAAGATAAAAGTAAAAGATAGGCCCTTCGCAGAGGGAAGCAGAGATTGTCATGCGCTTTTATGGTTGGATGCACAAAATCTTAATGCAAAAGAACGTCACTTTATATTGCCACTTGTGACATGGACCTTTTTATGCAGTCCATCACTTTTATTTCTTCCACATCACAAGATCATATAAAGCTTATTTTCTCCACATTAATAGATCATACATATTTAGAGGGCAATTTTTATTGCATGCACCGATGACAACTTACTTGAAGGATCTTACTCAATCCATAGGTATGTATGGTGGACTCTCATGGCAAAACTAGTTTAAGGAATGTTTGGAAGCACAAGTAGTATCTCTACTTGGTGCAAAGAATTTGGCTAGCATGAGGGGGAAAAGCAAGCTCAATATGTTGGATGATCCAAGACAATATACTTTATTTCGGATATAAGAAAACATAACCCATTACGTTGTCTTCCTTGTCTGACATCAACCTTTTAGCATGTCATATGTTAATGAGTGCTCACAATTACAAAAGATGTCTAAGATAGTATATTTAAATGTGAAATCTCTCTTCCTTCAATATTCTTTCATGAATTGTTCAAGTGACCAATTCTATGTTTGCTAATTTTCAATAAGTTTACTGCCTATACTTATTCAGTGTGAAGTCATTACTTCCCATGGTATAAGCATATGAAACTGTCGGATTTCGGGTTCCGGCAGACCCTTGAGGTTTGAACACTGGGGTGCGCGCGGAGATCTATCCCCTACTGATCTACGTCCGATCCTCTCGTGCGAACTAAGGTGAAAATGATGAGCAACACAAGAGACACGAGGTTTATACTGGTTCGGGCCACCGTTGTGGTGTAATACCCTACTCCAGTGTGTGGTGTGGTGGATTGCCTCTGGGGCTGATGATGGACAGTACAAGGGAAGAACGGCCTCGCGAGGGTTGTTCTTGAGATGGTGCGGTGTGTTCTACTTAGTCTCTACTGGGTTTTCTCTCTCTCTGCTAGGGTTCTACCAGATCTCTCGCCGTCCCTCTAATCTGTGGTGGCTAGCTCTATTTATAGAGGCCCTGGGCCTCTCCCCGAATAATTGAGCGGGAAGGGCGCCAACAATTGGCCATTTTGAAGGGGAACATCTAGTACAAGTTATCCTGACCAAAGGTGGTCTTCGTCTGCCAAAAGCACTAGTGATGACGCCGTCTTGGGCTCCACGGTGACCTCCGTCCGGCCGTCCGGCTGGTCTTGGTCTCGTTGCACCGGAATGGTAACCTTTGCCTGATACCTTGACCTGTGCTTGCCCCCTTTGCACCAAAGGGGAAACAAGGACCCTGCGCAGGCTGGCGCCCGCCTGGCGCCCTCCTGGCCTTGATCGTCATGGCTTGCGTCATGGGATCCTCGCGAGGTAACCTTGCATTGATCTCTCCGCCTCCTCGCGAGCCTGCCTGATGAGGCCGCTCTTGAGGAAGCTTCCTGTCATCCACCCCGCGAGGCTTGGCCCCTCGCGAGGGTCTTAAGCTTAGGCTGATGAAGATGGGCCACGCTGGGCCCCCACCTGAGCCACACCGCAGGCCGCAGGCAGGCAAGTCTGGGGACCCCTGTTCCCAGAACGCCGACAGTAGCCCCCGGGCCCAAGGCGCGCGCGGGCTTGGCTTAGCAGAGAAGCGAAGGGGCAAGCGCGAAGCGCCGCGGGCCCTAACATCCTGCGGCCTTGGGCGTCGCGTGGCGGTTGATTGGACGTGTGCGTCCGCACTTCCCATGACGCCTCAGCAACTGCACGACTTGACAAGTTCCTGCATGCAGAGATATGGGTCATGATTACCTGAGGTCGTGGTGCTCGGCGGTTGGCCTTCCCCGGCTATAAGTACGGGGCTGCGTGAGCTCCGCCAGTTCACCCCTTTCCGTTACTCCTCCTCTTCTTCTTCCTCATCCTTGCTTCCTCTTGCACCAATGGCTCCGATCCGCCGGTTTTCAGCTGAGGAGAAGGGAAAGGCCCCCAGAGAGGGTCCTGACCCCCTCCCGCCGAAGAAGCGGCCAATCCTCTTTCGCCGGGACGAAGGCGCCTGGCAAGAGGTGTCGAGGCCATGGTACGAGCGGCCGCCGCCTGGGTTTCCGCTGCCCTTGTATGCCCGCGTCGTAGGCCCCAGGGTGGAGGGCGCCGAGCAACACCGACAGTGTCGCCGCCGACGCCGGCGAGTCATAGTGGTGCGCGTCGTCCCCCCTGGAGTCCACGCGGAGCACTCCTCTCGCGAGCTTGTGCTCCACGCCGCCATGCCTCCAACTTCATGGATCCGCCTTCCTCCCTCCTTCGCCTTTGAGATGCCGCCAAGCGGGGCCCTGGAGCTCTGGCTGCAGCACGCCGACTATGGCACCCCTGCAACCGGAACGGAGGTCGCGGTCGTCGCTCCGGGCAAGGTCTTCATGACCCGGGGCTGGGGTGAGATTGCCCGGGTCTATCGCGCGGACGGCGCCTTAGTGATCCATCTTGAATACGACGGCGCCTCCTTGATGTTCTTCAAGGTCTTTGATGCAGAAGGACGCCGGCTGGAATGCTGCCCTAAGGGAAGCGGCAGGGGTGACGAATTAGCGAGGACCAGCCCCGCCCGTTGGTCCTCCTGCAGCTCCTCAGGCAGCAGCGGAGGGACTGAGGGCTTCAGCGGCTCCCCCGAACTCCTCGCGACCCCGGAGACGAGCGACAACAGCTACGAGTCTCCGAGCTCGCGCCGCGCTCGGAGTGGGGCAGCTGCATCGAGCCGTCGACGCCACTGATCTGGATGGGATTGGCGCCGTCACTGGGCAGCCCACTGTTGATGATGGCGTCGCTTGGGGAGGTGCTAGCAAGTAGCGTTCCTTAGGGTTAGCACCTTTTGTTCCCTGCGAGGAATTAAAGCAACACCCCGCAGGGGCATGTAAGGCGTCTGTCGTGCCTTTTGTAAATACTATATCCTTAATATGAATTGGCGTGAGGTGTCTGTTCTGTTCCGGCTAAGCTCCCCCTTTCTATCCTCACGAGGACTTGGTGCTCTATGTTGATAGGTCCCAGTCCCCAGGCAAGCTTCAGCCGTTGCTGGTATGCCAGGTCGCGATGCCGTGGTCAAGGCCAGGAGGTGAGCGGCCCGAGGTCCGGTAAGAGCCCCTGAGTCGCGATGCTCGGGAGGTCCCCTTTAGCGCTCAAGCAATCCTTGCTGGGAGAGAAAGGAAGGTAGCATCACCGTGACAAAGTTGCACTACGCGGGGATTTAGCATTGCGTTGGTCTAGCTCTTGCGAGGGCGTGACTTATCTTGCGCGTCTGACGTAGTTCCTCGGAGAGGCGCCCGGCCCGAGAGGCGGTGGCCAAGGTACTGCTGGGTGAGGCCCTCGCGAGCTTCTTCCCACTCCCCCGCACTTTCCTTAACGCTCTACGTCCTCAAGTCCCGGCCCTCGAGCGAGCTCAGCCGCCGCTGGTATGACAGGTCGCGATGCCGTGGATCAAGGCCAGGGGGTGAGGGCTGGAGAGCCAGTAGGAGCCCATGAGTTGCGATGCTCAGGTACCCCCCCTTTAACGTGCAAGCGGTCCGTGCCGAAGAGTTGGAGGGAGAGCTCACGATGCCCCCAACGTTGCTCCTGGAGTAGGTCCTGCACACCAATCATGAGGATAAACAAAGCCTGTCATTACGGTCACCGGCCAACCTATGGTCACTCCGAGGGAGCGGTCAGGGCACTGAGGGCCTAGTGAGGTGGCGTCGTGTGGGGCTGCCGCAGCCAGAGCTCGACCACTCAAGTTTATCAACGCTGCAGGGACGGACCCGTGCGCACGCGCCGTGCCAGAGTGAGCGGCTCTTCAGATATGCATCGATCAAGCAGGTGATTAGGTCAGGTATGTTAAGCACATAGGAAATCCAATTTCAAGCAAGCGCAGGAAAAAGCAACCGCCGCTGGATCGGGCCCGACCGGCGTGGGGGTGATGCAGCCCGAGGGGCACCCCCAACAAGGTAAGTAAAGAGCATAAACAAAATGGATACATGCCGCGGGGACGGACCCACGCGGCCTGGGAATGGTGCAGCCCTGTGGGCGCTCCCAGCTGAAAGTAGAACTCTGAAAGATGTCACCTGGTGCTATTGAAGATGAAGTGATGCAGAGGAAGTGAGCGATGTGCGGTGGAGACATCGGCCCTCATGAGCCCCCAGGCCCAGGGGCCTCAGGAGGCTCTGGTGGCACGTGCAGGTATGCGGCGGCTGCCGCGCATGACTCTGGACTCTTGTAGCTCATGGGTGTTCCTTGCGATGAACTCCTGAGGGTTTGGTCTCCTTTGACTTGTACCTTCCTGAGGGAAGCGTGCTTGAAAGCACCCCTCCAAGTGGTACCCGAGCGCCTCCCCCGCGACCTTGGCAAGGTCGTCGGCTCTCCAAGAGAGAGCCCCTGAGTCCTGCCTGAGGAGGGCGCCGGGCGCGCCTTCCTATGCGTGAGAGGGCGGCGCTCCCTGATCGGGCGCGAATCCTGACGCAATACCTCCGGTGCCAGGTACGCGAGTGCCCTGGAAGTTGGTGATGAAGCGGGTGCGCATCTCGCTCCAGGAGGAGATCGTGCCGGGAGCCAGGTTCAGGAGCCAGGTGTGGGCGCCGTCCTTGAGCGCCATGGGGAACCAATTCGCCATGACCTTTTTGTCTACGTTGGCGGCTACGATGCACAGCTCGTAGAGCTGCAGGAACTCCGCGGGGTCCGATGTGCCATCGTAGCGGGGAGGGAGGTCAGGCTTGAACTTGCCTGGCCATGTGACGCTGCGCAACTCGAGGGTGAAGGCGAGGCAGCCCGCCGTGGCCACCGGCGCCCTTTGCTGGTGCTGGACTTATTCTTGCGGGTCACCACGCGCCGCCACTGGGAGCAGCGCGGGGTCTCGTCGTGGAGGCGCTGGGGCGCGATCTTTGGCGTGCCGGCGCTCGGAGCGCGCGAGCACCTTCCTGGGGACGTGGGATCTCTTGGCGGCTCCCTTCTTGCTGCGCAGGCGCTGGACGTGGAGGGTCCCGCCCTGGGGCTACGCGCCTTGGAGCCAAGGCACCTTCTTGGGGAGGAGGCGGCGGAGGCGCCTCCTAATCCTCGCCCCCTGCACGGGACGGAGGGCGAGGCAGCGAGAGGGACCGCAAGGGGGAGCCCCCTGCAGCACTGACGAGCTCGGTGATGCGGGCGAGCCAGTCCTCATAGAGGTCGTCGATGGGGCGATACTGCAGGAGCTCCCGCGCCAAGAGCAATGAGGCGTGCGCATCCATGGGTGCGCGAGGGCGTGGGACGACGAGCTAGCTGGAGTCAGCGACGGGGTGGCAGTGCGGCCATCCCGCCGCACCGAAGGATGTTGTGACGAGGCCTGCTACTCGTTCCCTGCCGGGCTGGTGGCAACGTTGGTGGCGGGCGACGGGGAACGACGAGGGGGGCCGCCGACTGGCGCCATCTGGGCGATGCGAGTGGCGCGAGCAGCCCGGCGCTCGGCGCGAGCCCGATGAGCGTCAGCCATGGACACGACGGAAGATCACACGTAAACAGCGGAAGAAAGATTCCGGTGCACCCCTACCTGGCGCGCCAAATGTCAGATTTCGGGTTCTGGCAGACCCTTGAGGTTCGAACACTGGGGTGTGCGCGGAGATCTCTCCCCTACCGATCCACGTCCGATCCTCTCGTGCGATCTAAGATGAAAATGATGAGCAACACAAGAGACATGAGGTTTATACTGGTTCGGGCCACCGTTGTGGTGTAATACCCTACTCCAGTGTGTGGTGTGGTGGATTGCCTCTGGGGCTGATGATGGACAGTACAAGGGAAGAACAGCCTCGCGAGGGGTGTTCTTGAGCTGGTGCGGTGTGTTCTACTTAGTCTCTACTGGGTTTTCTCTTTCTCTGCTAGGGTTCTACCAGATCTCTCGCCGTTCCTCTACTCTGTGGTGGCTATCTCTATTTATAGAGGCCCTGGGCCTCTCCCCGAATAATTGAGCGGGAAGGGCGCCAACAATTGGCCATTTTGAAGGGGAACATCTAGTACAAGTTATCCTGACCAAAGGTGGTCTTCGGCTGCCAAAAGCACTGGTGATGACACCGTCTTGGGCTCCACGGTGACCTCCGTCCGGCCGTCCGGCTGGTCTTGGTCTTGTTGCACCGGAATGGTAACCTTTGCCTGATACCTTGACCTGTGCTTGCCCCCTTTGCACCAAAGGGGAAACAAGGACCCTGCGCAGGCTGGCGCCCGCCTGGCGCTCTCCTGGCCTTGATCGTCATGGCTTGCGTCATGGGATCCTCGCGAGGTACCCTTGCATTGATCTCTCCGCCTCCTCGCGAGCCTGCCTGATGAGGCCGCTCTTGAGGAAGCTTCCTGTCGTCCGCCCCGCGAGGCTTGGCCCGTCGTGAGGGTCTTCAGCTTGGGCTGATGAAGATGGGCCGCGCTGGGCCCCCACCCAAGCCACGCCGCAGGCCGCAGGCAGGCAAGTCTGGGGACCCCCGTTCCCAAAACGCCGACAGAAACATATATAAATTCAGATTTATGATATTCAATTATTCAACCATTTACTCATAGGATATACGTGAAGCACGTGAGTAAATGACAAACTACTCCAAAAGATAATAGTGAAGAACACTGAGTAGTCAAATAATTAACTAGCCATGAGAGGATTCTTTTTAATTTAATAATTCAGATCCAATGATTTTATTCAAAACAGCAAGTAAAATTGAGAATACGCTCCAAGCAAAACACATATCATGTGACGAATAAAAATATAGCTCCGAGTAAGGTATACCGATAGTTTTGAAGACGAAAGAGGGGATGCCTTCTCGGGCATCCCCAAGCTTAGGCGCTTGAGTCTTTCTTGAATATTACCTTGGGGTGCCTCGGGCATCCCCAAGCTTAGGGTCTTTTCACTCCTTATTCTCCTCATATCGATATCTCACCCAAAGCTTGAAAACTTCAATCACACAAAACTTAACGGAACTTCATAAGATAGGTTAGTATGATAAAGAGTAAACCATTCACTTTGGTACTGTCAAAGACAAGGTTCATAATTGTTCTCACACAATGCCTAATGTACTATATCATTTCTACAATTTATATTGAGAAATATAAGCCACAGAAACTAGAAAACAAGCAAACTATGCAATGAAAACAGAATCTGTCAGAAACAGAACAGTCTGTAATGATCTGAATACTAACCATACTTCTGCTACTCAAAAAATTATGAAATAAATTGGTGGACGTGAGGAATTTGTCTATTAATCTTCTTCAAAAAGAATCAGGACCAAAACACTCTTCTGTAAAAAATGACAGCTAATCTCGTGAGCACAAAGTTTCTGTTTTTTTACAGCAAGATCACATTAACTTTCACCCAAGTCTTTCCAAAGGTCTTACTTGGCACTTTGTTGAAAAAAAGCTATAAAACATGATTAATACAGTAGCTTAATCATGAAAATACACAAAAACAGTAAGGGTAAATATTGGGTTGTCTCTCAACAAGCGCTTTTCTTTAATGCCTTTTAGCTAGGCATGATGATTTCAATGATGCTCACATGAAAGATAAGACTTGAACATAAAGAGAGCATCATGAATAATATGACTAGCATATTTAAACCTAACCCACTTACTATGACTAGGGATTTTGTGAGAACACAATTTATGGGAACAAGAATCAACTAGCATAGGAAGGTAAAACAAGTATAACTTCAAAACTTTAAGCACATAGAGAGGAAAACTTGATATTATTGCACTGCTAAAAGCATATATTCCTCCCTCATAATAATTTTCAGTAGCATCATGAATGAATTCAACAACATAACCATCACATAAAGCATTCTTTTCATGATCTACAAGCATAGAAAATTTTCTACTCTCCACATAAGCAAAATTCTTCTCATTCGGAATAGCAGGATCACTAGTTCCTAGAGTTGACACTCTTCCAAACCCGCTTTAGATGATAGTATTATTCATACTCCAAAAGATATAAGTGAAGTTCATGGATCATTCTACAATTAATATAAACTAACCAATGTCCAAGCTCAAAATGTATAAGTGAAGCACACGAAGCATTCTATAAAACCATACTCAAAAGATTTAACTGAAGCACAAAGAGCAATTCTATAAGATCATACTTAAAAGATATAAGTGAAGCACATGAAGCATTCTATAAATCAATGAAGGGCTATCTTGTAATAGCATGGTTCATAAAGGAAGAACAAAAAAACAAAAAGGACACAAATCATGTGAACAAAACGAAAAACGAGGGTATACCGATAATTGTTGAAGAAGAAAGATGGGATGCCAACCGGGGCATCCCCAAGCTTAGATGCTTCAGTATCCTTAGAATATTTACTTGGGGTGCCTTGGGCATACCCAAGCTTGAGCTCTTGCCTCTCTTTATTCTTCTCACATCGGTAACTCCTCGTTCTTCGAACACTTCATCTACAAAAAACTTTAACAAAAACTTTGTGAGATCCGTTAGTATAATAAAGCAAATTACTACCTTCAGGTACTGTTGCAAACTCATTCCAGTTTCATATTAGAATTATATATACTGTATTCCAACTTCACCATGGTTCATACCCCCCGACACTACCCATAGATTCATCAAAATAAGCAAACAACACACGAAAAACAGAATCTGTCTAAAACAGGACAGTCTGTAGAGATCTGAAGGTTTAGTAAACTTCTGTAACTCCAAAAATTATGGAATAAATTTGAAAAATTGAAAAATTTATACAGAAGTAATGTGCAAAAAGTTTCAGACTCATTTGACTTTCCAGTAAAAAATTTAAAATCACGCGCTACAGCCAAAGTTTTTGTTTTTGTTCTGCACATAGTAAACAAGCAATCGAATTAGCCTAAGACCAAGGCTTGGAACATTATTTTTATAATACAATAGATATATATATAAGGGGGTAATTAATTACAGAGAAACTTCCATGAAGAATCCTACATTGTTTCCGTGAGCATGAACACGAGTGCTCAAGGTCGACCCTCACTTCTTCAATGCATAACTTTCCAATCGCTTCTCTTTTTGAAAAACTTTTTAGGCATGAGAGGCAAGTAAATTATTTTTGTATTTTCATTCTTTTAAATATATTTTTATGTTCCACCCACAACTAAACAGAAACAAAAAGTAAAAAACAAAATCTACTTAGTGAAGAAAGCAAATAAGCACACATGAGAATATCAACCCCACGCTATTGCTCCCCGGCAACGGCGCCAGAAAAGAGCTTGATAATCTCCAAGTGCAGGTAATCATCGTAGCAATTTCCAAAGGTGGAAGTGATAAGTATGGAGTGTAGAACCCACAAGGAGCTAAAGGTAAGATCAATATTCTCTCAAGCCCTATCTGCCACTGATACGACTCTACGTACACCGAATGTTTGCTTCCAACTAGCAACGAGAAATAAAACTATGTTGTGGGTATGAAGAGGATAACTTTGTATGATATCGGAGAGCTAAAGTATAAAAGTAGGTGCTGCTATCATGAAGTTAGAATATATTACTAAATATTATAAATAGCGAGTGTGGAATAATGGTGGATCGGTGTGCGGAATTGTCCTAGGCAATCGTTAACAAGACCGGTAATCACTATTGCAGTTTCATATGAGGGAGAGGCATAAGCTAACATACTTTCTCTACTTTGATCATATGCACTTACGATTGGAACTCTAGCAAGCATCCGCAACTACTAAAGATCATTAAGGTAAAACCCAACCATAGCATTAAAGCATCAAGTCCTCTTTATCCCATACGCAACAAACCCCTTACTCGGGTTTGTGTTTCAGTCACTCACGCAACCCACTATAAGCGAATCATAAACGTATTGCAACACCCTAAAGCGGGAACCCCTCATGCTTGCGCGACACGGAGGGCACCATAGGACAGCATCAAAGTAAAACATACAACTCATACCAATCTAGATCATCAATCAACCCAAAGACAAAAGATATCTACTCAAAACATCATAGGATGGCAACACATCATTGGATCATAATATGTGGCATAAAGCACCATGTTCAAGTAGGGATTACAGCGGTGTGCGGGAGAGTGGACCGCCTAAAAAAGATGAGGATGGTGATGTTGATGAAGATGATCACCGCGGCGATGATTCCCCTCTCGATGGCACTCCGGTGCCACCAAGAGAGAGGAGGAGAGGTTCTCCCCCTTGTGCTTCCTCCTCCATGGCCTCCCCCTAGATGGGGAGAGGTTCTCCCTCTGGTCCTTGGCCTTCATGGTGATGATGGCCCCTCCGGGATCCTCCTCCATGCCCTCCGGTGATGATGGCCCCCTCCGGCAGGGTGCCAGAGAGGGCCTAGATTGGTTTTCGGTGGCTACAGAGGCTTCTGGCGGCGGAACTCCCGATCTAGGTTAATTTTCCGAGGTTTCAGTATTTATAGGAATTTTTGGCGTCGGTCTCACGTCAAGGAGGTGCCCGAGGCGTCCACGAGGCAGGCCCACACGCCTGGGGGGCGCCCCCCACCCTCGTGGGTGCCCCAGGACTCTCCTGGCCCAACTCTTTTACTTCGGGGTCTTCTTTTGGTCCATAAACAATCGTCAAAAATTGGCACGTCAATTGGACCCCGTTTGATATTCCTTTTCTGTAGAACTCAAAAACAAGGGAAAACAGAAACTGGCACTGGGCACTAGGTTAATAGGTTAGTCCCAAAAATCATATAAAATAGCATATAAATGCATATAAAACATCCAAGGTTGATAATATAATAGCATGAATACTTCATAAATTATAGATACGTTGGAGACGTATCACGGAGTCAGGTGATCCGGATGATCTAGCGGCTATGATGAAGGAGCTGGGCCTCTCTGAGGACGAACTGGATGATGTGGTGGTGGATCAGCAATCCATGCCACCGGAGGTGACTCGATGGATGGCAGTGGCCAGGGTGAACACCGAGAAACAGTATAGCCAATATTGGTTCTACAAAAACATGCGTGCGGACTGGAACCTTGCTCAGAAAGTCAGTATTCGCCCTCTGTAGGACAACCTATACACTCTCCAATTCGCTTGTCTGGGGGACTGGGAGTGAGTAATGGGGGATGTACCATGGGCTTTTCGTAGTGATGCGGTGATGTTGGCACCGTATGATGGCTTCTCAAAATCGTCATCTATCAAGCTAGATCGGCTGGAAATTTGGGCTCAGATTCATGACTTTCCAGAGGGCTATGTATCCCAGATCCCATCGCTTGCTGCAAAGCTGGGTGATTTCATATATGCCGAACCAGCCTCGCATGATTTTGAAGGCAAATTCTACCGGGTCCAGGTCAAGGTTGATGTGGGCAAACCCTGAAGAATGCAGTGTCTCTAAAGGTGGGGGAAAAGAGAATGATCTTCCGTGTGAAGTATGAGCGCCTCCCAAACTGGTGTGCTGTTTGTGGGAGGCTGGGGCACCTATATAAGGAACATGGAGATGGTGTGCATCCACCATCATCTCTGGTATTCAAGAGTCTCAAGGCGGACTGGTTTAGGGGCGCAGGGCCAGGACCGGGGGGTGCAAGAAACGGTAACAAAGGGAAAGCCAAAGGCATGGGACAGCAGATGCGGGACAATCCTGATTCGGATGAACACATGGCTGATGCGGAAGGCAACAGAAAACGCACACAAGTCTCAGATGCAATAGCCAACATACAAAAGGGACAAAAGAAGACTTTGAAGGGGGCTGAGTTACTTGCTTTACCCTTGCCACAGATGCCATTGAGCCCGCCCCCAAAGCAAGATCCTAAGCGAACTCGGATGGAACCAGCGGCCGAACAGGTGAATCAGAGTCGGAGCATGATCAAGCAATCGGGCAACAGTTCAGAAGCAACATCGGCGGACTCCCGAGAGGAGTACCGCCGGGCACAATGAGTATCTTAAGTTGGAACTGCCGCGGTGTGGGCAAAGTCGCGACAGTTCAAGAACTTCGTGAACTAGCAAAGAAATTTGTCCCTACCCTACTTTGTATTATCGAAACTCAGCTAGATAGAGTTCGGGTAGAAAATTTAGCAAGCACTTTGGGCTTTGATAATTCTTTTGCAGTTAGTAGTAATGGCCGGAGTGGCAACCTTGGTATCTTTTGGAACAATCCAATAAAGGTTGAGATCTTGGGGTATTTAGTGTATCATATTGGTTGCTCTATTGATGATCCGGGTCATGACAAATGCGTGCATCTTGTTTCTACGGGGAGGCCCGAACACACTTGAGACATTAGACATGGGACACCATGAAGGGAATAGCAAGTTCAAGCGACCTTCCGTGGGTGTGCATAGGCGATTTTAATGAAGTTCTACATTCAAGAGAACATGAGGGCATAGGTGAATGCAGTAATGCTCAGATTCAGGGGTTTCGTGACGTTGTGGATGTTTGCATGCTGATGGACTTGGGCTATGAGGGAAATTTCTGGACGTTTGAAAAGAGTCAGGGGCGGCAGCTACACAAGGTGTAGGTTGGACCGGGCTCTAGTATCGGCTGAGTTGAGTGCTCAGTACCCGGAGGCACACCTAAAACATGAAACCGCAGCCGCTCTGACCATTGTCCTATACTTTTCAGCCTGAGAGGCGACAGTGCGCGCCCGCTGGCGAAACCTCCCTTCAGATACGTGGTCATGTGGAAGTCGCATGAGACCTGGCGTGATACGATCACCCAACACTGGAGTGTGGATCAGAGTCCGGTAACAATGGAGGGCCTCAAGGAAAAACTTTTAGCAGTATCAAACAACCTAGGCAGATGGAACAGGGAGACTTTTGGGTCTGTCTGCAAGGAGATTAAACATCTAAACTCCGAGCTACATCGCTTGCGAGGAGAACCAGCTAGGGTAGGGCCGACGCATGCTGAGCTTAAGATAAACGAGCGACTTGTTGAGCTATACCATCAGGAGGAGATAATGTGGCGGCAGTGGTCACGCATAGACTGGCTAGCTTCCGGCGACAAGAACACAAGTTTTTTCCATATGAGAGCTAGCTTGAGGAGGAAGAAAAATATGATCAAAGCGCCGGCCAACTCCCTAGGATCCATGATCGATGACAGAGCAGCATTGTAAAGTATGGTCTTGGATTTCTATAAAGATCTATACAGTGCGGAAGGTGTCACTGGAATTGATCAGGTTTTGCAACATGTGTCTGTCAAAGTAACAGAAAGGATGAATGAACAGCTCATGCGCCTTACACAAGGGAAGAAGTAAAAACAACGCTATTCCAGATGTTTCCCACAAAGTCTCCGGGGTCGGATGGCTTTCCCGTACACTTTTATCAGCGACACTGGGACTTATGCGTGGGGAGGTCACAAATGCAGTGTTGAGGATTGTTCGAGGGGAGGAGAGTGCAGAATTTGTGAATGACACGGTCCTGGTGCTCATACCCAAGGTGATTAATCCAACCCTCTTAACTCAATTCCGCCCTATCAGCTTATGTAATGTCATTTACAAAATAGCGTCGAAGGTCATCGCAAACAGGTTGAAAATGGTGCTACCAGATATTATTTCAGGCGAGCAGTCAGCTTTCATGCCAGGTAGACTGATAACTAACAATATCATATGTGCTTATGAGTGTTTACACTTTATGAAACGCAACAAGGCGAAGTCAAACAGCTTTTGCGCTTTAAAGCTAGATATGATGAAAGCATATGACAGGCTGGAGTGGTCTTATCTCCAAGCGATCATGATCAAGCTGGGTTTTAACCAACAGTGGGTGAACATAGTAATGGGAATGATCAGCTCGGTTTCGTTCTCGGTTCAGTTTAATGGAGAAAGACTTGAGAGTTTTTTTGCCTTCATGTGGCATCCGTCAGGGAGACCCGATCTCCCCTACCTCTTCTTGATCGCAGTAGAGGGCCTTTCATGCCTTTTAAAAACCAGTTCTCGATCATCAGCACTCAGTGGGATAAAGGTGGCACCCACAACTCCGGCTGTCAACCACCTTCTCTTCACCGATGATAGCCTGTTGCTATTCAAGTCAAGTGTGCAGGGGGTGATAGAGGTGTCAAACCTGTTGGATATATATTGCAATGCTTTTGGACAAAGGGTGAATCATAACAAGTCATCTATCTTCTTCAATAAAGGGACCCTGCAACCTTTGAGGGATAGCATCAAAGACACGCTCAATGTTCAGAATGAATCTCTGAGTGATCGATATCTAGGAATACCAACAGATGTGGGGCAGTCGAAGATGGGCACTTTCAGATATCTTCGAGACAGGGTTTGGGAAAAGGTGAAAGGCTGGATGGAGAAACTCTTATCGGCTACAGGCAAGGAGGTGCTTATTAAAGCAGTGGCCCAAGCTTTGCCGGTTTACTCTATGGCCTGCTTTAGACTCCCTCGTGGCCTGTGTGATAACATCACGTCTATTGTCCGTCAATTTTGGTGGGGAAGTAAAGCAGGTAGGAGGAAGCCTAACTGGGTGGCTTGGGATGTGATGATAAGGCCAAAACACTTGGGCAGTCTGGGGTTTCGTGACATGGAAATTTTCAATCTCGCGCTCCTTGCTAGGCAAGCATGGAGAGTAATTACAGAACCTGAGTCCTTGAGCGCCAGAATTTTGAAGGCGGCATATTTTCCGGAGACCACATTGCTCGAGGCACAACTTGGCGGGAGCCCATCTCAGATTTGGAGGGCGGTGTTGGATGGACAGGACATGCTCAAACAGGGGATCATA
The DNA here is from genome assembly GCF_018294505.1 of Triticum aestivum. Taxonomy (NCBI): domain Eukaryota; kingdom Viridiplantae; phylum Streptophyta; class Magnoliopsida; order Poales; family Poaceae; genus Triticum; species Triticum aestivum. The sequence continues at coordinate 179,324,205 of NC_057803.1, read as the reverse complement.
CGTCGTATTGGGAATGGGCAATCTACGCGTATTTGGAGCCACAACTGGCTTCCAAGACATGGCATGATGAGGCCGATCTCATCAAGGATCCCATCGTCGCCGATTATGGTCTCGGACCTGATCACATGTAACACCCCGGTAGTTGAGCTACAGTAATCACTTAGTAATGGTGCCATGTCATTGCAATTAGTTTGCTAAACCTCACTTTGATCCAAATCGAGTTCAAATTCAAAATTTAAAATAAAGTCAAATAAATTGTTCCTTCAATCAGTAAAACAAATTTTTTAATAAGATTGCAAATAATCACTGAGTCATTGTCATGTTGAAGCCAACATTATTTGACTCACCAGTTAATCTCTAGTAATTTGTGAAGTGGACCAACAACTTAATAATGGACCATTTAGATTCAAACATGATTTTAAACCTTTCATAATAACCCCAAACTTTTTGTGGAAGTGTCCAAATTGCAATGCAAATTATGAGCCAAGTTTCTTATTTTACAAAATCCATTTGGTGACCCAACTTAACACATAACAGTAGCTTTAAAAGAAAAGAAAAACAGAAAGGTTTAAAGAAGTGAAAGGAAGAAAAGAAAGAGAGAGAGAGAGAAAGAGAGAGAGAGAGAGAGAGAGAGAGAGAGAGAGAGAGAGAGAGAGGCCCAAGAGGGGCTGGGAGGCCCAACCCACCTCCCCTCATCTCCCAGCTAGCGCTACAGGAGACGAGGAGGGCGTGGCGGCCATCCCGCGGCCATGGCCGTTCCCCCCAGCCACATGCGGCCATCCCGCGTGCCCCGGCGGTGGATAAGGCCACCCCTCGCCTCACGGACAAATCCTAGATACGCATCCCCCCTCGCTCTCTCCCTCGTCGATCCCGCCCGCAACCGCAGCCGCCGTCGCCATGACCCCCGCCGTTCCCGTGCTCCCCGTCGTCGCCGCGCTGGGTTAGCGTGTCCAGGAGCACTCCGCCTTCGCATTCATCGCCGGAGCCACCAGATCGAGCCCGGGAAGCTGCCCCATAGACGTCGTGTCTTCTTCCTCTGCCACGGCGGCCACGAAGATCCGCTCGATTCACTCGCCCTCGACCTTCTTCGGCTTCACCGAGCTGCTCGTCAACGCTGTGAGCTTGCCGTCATTTTCCCCTTGCCCCCCTTCTCGTTCCCGTCCTCTAGCCGCTGGTTCCACCGCGTCCGACACTCCGCCGTGGCTGCGGCCGGAGCTCTGCTCGCGTGGGCGCCCAACCCAACGCCCTGGCCGTGTCACGCACGTGCGCGCCCCCTACCGCCCGACCAGCATGCTGGCCGTGCCCGTCCGCTCTGCCCTGCTTGCAGCCGCTGGTAGCGTTGCTGCTCTCTGCTGAAGCCTCCCACTGCTGCTACATGTTGTTGTTGCTGCTCTCTAATGCTACTGCTCGTCGCCGGCTGCTTTGTGCTTGCTCTGTTGCCGCCGCCGCCGCTGCTCAATTGACTGCTGATGCTTTTTGCTTGCTGCTCCGTGTGAGCCCCTGGCCACTCACCGACTCACGCATCTCTTAGCCACTCCGGTACCACCTCTTGTGCCATGGCCATGGCCACCATGTGCGTACACGTGTGTGAGGCACGGCTATGCCTTGGCATGTGCGGCTGGCCTGCTTAATTGCCTTAAGATTTAATTAGTCAGGGCATAATTTTAGTGTAGTTAGCCTACTGTATCAATGACATTGGGCCCCGCTACTATAATGACTAGATTAATAAATTTGTCCAGGTAATTAATCCATGACATGCGGGGCCATTTGACCATGTGGACCAGTCAATGCTGACTAAGTCAACTGTTGACTTGGTACTGTTGACTTTGATCCTGGCCCACTGTCAGCCACACATTACACCCCCTGGGTACACTTCTCTGTGTACCCACAACAGTTAGTATATATTATTTTTTGATTTAAATTAGATCCAATAAATTAGAAAATCATTTAAAACTTTGAAAATTAATATAGAATAATCTATAATTCGGATGAAAATACTTTGTACATGAAAGTCACTTAGAACGACGAGGCGAATCCGAATACGCGGTCCGTTCGTCTGCCACACATCTCTAGCATAGCAAACATGCAACAATCCCCTTCCGTTTCATCTGCCCGAAAATGTCAAACACCGGGAATACTTACGCGGATGTTTTTCGCCCTTTGCCGGTATCACCTATCTCTGCGTTATGTCACATCTAGCACCGCATTTTGCCATGTTACGCTTTGTGATGCTTTGCTTGCTCTGTTATTTATTGTGTTCCCTCTCCGTTACTTCTTTCCGGTAGACCTCGAGACTACCGGCGACCCCAGTTCGACTAAGGTGTTGACGACCCCTCCTCGACTAAGCTTACAGGCAAGCCCCCCTCCCTTATCACCAGATATCGCCTATTCTTCTCTCTACTGCTTGCATTAGAGTAGCGTAGCATGTTCCTGCTTTCCGTTAATCCTATTCTGATGCATAGCTTGTCCTTGCTATCACTATTATTACCTTTACTTGCAATCCTAAATGCTTTGTATAGGATGCTAGTATTCCATCAGTGACCCTACATTCTTGTCCGTCTGCCATGCTATATTATCAGGCCGTGATCACTCGGGAGGTGATCACGGGTATATGCTTATATACATAATATAAGATATTTGTGGTGACTAAAGTCGGGTCGGCTCATAGAGTATCCGTGAGTGATTCACGGATTGGGTCCGAAAGGACGTTTGTCCTGACGGCCCTCTGAGTGAACCTTTGTGGCGGAGCAACATGGCAGGTTGAGACCACCCAGGAGAGAGGTGTGCCTAGCCCTGGTCGGCGTCCGCGGTTAATTCAATTATCACGCTTAACGAGATCTGGGTATTTGATCTGAGTCTGGCCACTGACATATATGCACTAACCAACTACGCGGGAACAGTTATGGGCACTCAACGTCGTGGTATCAGCCGAAGCCTTCTTGACGTTAGCGACTGACCGGCGCGTGCCGGATTGGACTGGAACGCTTGCTCTTGTATTAGGGAGGCTAGGTTTGCTTCCGGTCACGTTCGTAACATGCAGGTGTGCAATGGGCGATGGGCCCAGACCCCTGCGTCATAGGTTTAGACAGGTGTGCTGACCTCTCTGTTGTGCCTAGGTGGGGATGCGATGTGTTGATCTTCCGAGGCCGGGCATGACCCAGGAAAGTGTGTCCGGCCAAAGGGGATCGAGCGTGTTGGGTTATGTGGTGCACCCCTGCAGGGAAGTTTATCTATTCGAATAGTCGTGTCCCTCGGTAAAAGGACGACCCGAAGTTGTACCTTGACCTTATGACAACTAGAACCGGATACTTAATAAAACACACCCTTTCAAGTGCCAGATACAACCCAGTGATCTCTCTCTCACACAAGGCGACGAGGGGAGGATTGCCGGGTAGGATTATGCTATACGATGCTACTTGGTGAACTTACCATCTACTCTCTTCTACATGCTTCAAGATGGAGGCTGCCAGAAGCGTAGTCTTCGATAGGACTAGCTATCCCCCTCTTATTCTGGCATTCTGCAGTTCAGTCCACATATACTACCCTTTTCCATTTGATACCAATGCATATGTAGTGTAGATCCTTGCTTGCGAGTACTTTGGATGAGTACTCACGGTTGCTTTGCTTCCTCTTTCCCCCCTTTTCCTTTCTTTTCGGATGCCGCAACCAAATGATGAAGTCCAGGAGCCAGAGGATCCCGAGGATGTTTCTACGTGGAGTTCGGCTTCGAGGAGTAGTTAGGAGGTCCCAGGCAGGAGGCCTTGCCTTTTCGATCGTTTCTACTTTTGTGCTAGCCTTCTTAAGGCAAAACTTGTTTAACTTATATCTGTACTCAGATATTATTGCTTCTGCTGACTCTTGTGTTTTCGAGGTTATGTATTCGAGCCCTCGAGGCCCCTGGCTTGTAATATAAAGCTTGTATTATTTCCATTTGTGTCTAGAGTTGTGTTGTGATATCTTTTCGTGAGTCCATGATCCTGGTCGTACACATTTGCGTGTATGATTAGTGTATGGTCAAATCAGAGGCGTCACATCACCATTGCAACTGCCACATGGAATGATGCACTAGTCCGATCGGTTTTTTTACCAATTGATGTTGAGGCAATATTGAGCATACCCCTCTGCACAAGAAACATCTCTGACTTCTGGGCATGGAGTGCTGAGAAGAAGGGTGACTTTTCAGTTAGATCGGCGTACAGGCTGATAATGCATACAAAGATCGTGAGGGAATGGTGGATAGACGAGGAGGAGGGAACTTCGGGGGCTGGGAGTGACATCAGTTCGTGGTCGTCCCTATGGGAAGTGGAGCTACCACCAAAGATCAAACTCTTTCTGTGGATACTGGCAAGAAGTTCGATCCCGACCGTAGATGTTCTTGTACACAGAAATATGAGCATTTCCGAAGCATGCAAGCTCTGTGGCGCTCGGGATTCTTGGCGGCATACGATGTTGGACTGCACTAACGCCCGTTGTACATGGGCTTTATTGGACGAGGAATTAGTAGAGAAGATGTGCCAACATAGCAATGTTGACCCACGGCAGTGGCTGTTCGCCCTGAACGAAGCTCTGAACCCGCATCAATTTATGTTGATGGCAGTCACCCTATAGGCTGTTTGGAGTGCAAAGAGGAAAGCGGTCTATAAGGATATCCACCAATCTCCTTTGTCTACACATCTATTCATCCAACGATATATCGCCAAGTTCCAGTCCCAGTCAAAGGTTCCGACGATGAGAACCCCCAATCAGACACAGAGACCGAAGCAATGGCAGAAGCCGCCGCACAATATGTCGAAGATCAATGTCGATGCAGCGGTTGCAGAGAGGTGGGGAGTAGGAACCATTGCAGCAATAGCCAGAGATGAGTCCGGAGCGTTCTTGGGGGCGTCAACACTGGGCTTCACAGCTATCACCAACCCTACAACCTTAGAAACTTTGGCAGTGAAGGAGGCGTTGGCACTGTCGGAAGATCTCCATCTTCAGTCGATCCATATAGCCTCCGACTACAAGGAGGTGATAAACAGTATTAAGGGGAAGACCAAAGCAGAATACGGAGCGATCGTGCATGAAATCATAGACTACTCTAGTAGTTTTCATTCTTATAATTTCGTTCGTGAGTTTAGGAGCTCCAATGTGGAGGCTCATAATTTAGCAAAGCATGCATTGAAACTTGGGGTCGGCGCCGTGTGTGGTTAGGTCACCCCGTAAACCTCTCTTTCGTCCTGGTCTAACTGGTGACGACGTAATAAAGCTTTGCAAATTGTCTCAAAATTATTATTATTAGGTAAAGATAAAGATTGACATGTGCATCACAATGATGTAGAACCGCGGGGTTTCAACCTCCTTTTCAATAAAAAATAATAATTTCGGTGTACCGGAATAACGAAACGCGATCAGAATCACTTTTTTTTTTTAGGGAATCACGTAATTCGGGTTTGTACCGTGGGGTGCGAACAGGCCGGCACAAAGTGGCCCGTGGGATAATAGCACTCTACCCCGATAGCGAGGACGGCAAATACGCAACTGCAATACGACGCCGCTGGCCCACTACTGACCCCGTCGTCATCCGAACCCGCCGCGAACGAAGCATCTTGAGGCGCGCACCTGCTGCCTCCTCCCTGACCTTCCCATGGCGCCGCCGTTCGCCGTCGCCGTCGCCGCCGTTTCCTCCTCATCCCCTCTCTTTTCCTCCTCATCATCCCGCCCCATCCTCCGCCGCCACCCGCTGCTGCGTTCTATCTCCGTGCGGCCACGGCACCGCTCGGCTGTGGCCTCCGCCGCGGCGACCGAGTCCGCTGGGAAGCTCCTTCTCGAGGTACACGGGCTTACCGCCTCCGTCAAGGAGAATGGGCAGCAGATCCTAAAAGGCGTCGACCTCACCATCCGCGAGGGCGAGGTTCGTGTTGGGTTGGAAGAACTAGCGGCTCGTTTGGTGAAGTGCTTGATTGGGTCTGCAAGGGTTGGTGTGTTGACTTGTGTTGGGTTTGTCTGCGTGTGATAATAGGTTCATGCGATCATGGGGAAGAACGGCTCCGGCAAGAGCACCCTCACAAAGGTTAGGTCCTACAGCTCACCCGTCCAAATTTGTCTCGATTGTTACTACGAAAACCACTGAGAAATTGTTGCCTGCGTACATTTATGTGCCTGTTTGAGATGTCTCTGAGAAATGGAGATCAAGAGGTGGAGAGGATCGAAATGACAAAATCAAGAGTTCAATTTAGTGTCCAGGATATATTAGAATCAATATTCAATTTGTGTGCTTACCTATTTCGATGCCATTTAAGTTACACGTGCCTTCTCTAGTATGACAACTGTGATTGGAATCTTAGGTGTTACTTGGTTTGAGGAATCAAATATTAAAATGGTGAATGATCCATACAATCTTAGGTCACTTGCTTGGTTTAATGAATCGAATGGATTTAGCCCATCACCAGCTCGTCCTTCATAAGCCAAGTACGAAATGAAGAATTGGGTCGTTCAACCAAATTTGATGGATCATCTAGTGATGTACTCCCTCCGTTCGGAATTACTTGTCTCGGATATGGATGTATCTAGAACTAAAATACATCTATATACATCCATTTCTGCGACAAGTAATTCCGAACGGAGGGAGTACAAAACCATGATGGACGAGGTGATTTTGTTGCCAGAGTTATGCCTTTTATGTCTCTTGTTTGGATGTTTGGTGCATACATGAGCCTAGTTTCGTGCAACCCCTTAGGGACCAAATCCTGAAGAAATTAAGGCTAGAAAGAGCTGGGTATTCCAGTTAACAGTGAGCGACATATAAAACAGCATCCACCAATCACTTGAAGTAACACCCCTGCTAAAACATATGAACATAATAGAGCTTTTTTCGACAATGACATACAAAGTTTGTACTCCCTCCGGTCCTTTTTACTCTGCATATTAGAATTCTCTGAAGTCAAACTTCACAAAGTTTGACCGTATTTATATGAAAAATAATCAACATCTGTCATGCTAAAGTTATACAATATGAAACTTTAAGTCATGACACATCTATTGATATTGATTTCAGATTGTGAATGTTGGTACTTTTTTCAATGAAGTTGGTCAAACTTTACGAGGCTCGACTTCAGTCAAATCTTATATGCGAACTAAAAAGGACCGGAGGGAGTATAACAGATCATCTTAAATTCTTACAGAGAGCAACAAAAGACTACCAAGATCTGTTATAAGAACGCATAAAGGTTCTAACCTTATATGTGGCATGGTTCCTTTTGGTTAACTTGTTTTCTGTTAGGACCTCGGGCTATCACCTGATTCTTCTGACCGCCATGTCCACCATCTGTTGCTCCCCTAACAGTCTAACTCCCTTCCTTCAACAATGTTCCCTGTTGCTGCAAAGAGAAAATTATTTGTAGAAAGCACCAGCAAGATGTCACAACAACTTCCCTTAAGTGACCATCTTGCTGAGAATAGGCCATAAAGACAAAAACACTGCAGTAAAGCAGATTCATTTGACCCCTTTTGGGTGAACCAGGGACTTGTTTGCAGTTCAAAGCTTCCTTCAAACTACTCCAGGCAAACAATGCAAATGGCACTTGAACATGGTATGCTCAGTACTTGTTTTGCAGCTTGTATTTTGAAAATATTTTAATGAACCATGCAACCAAGTTTGTTTTGGCATCATGTGAACTCCAAATTGTTAAAGGAAATGCTGGTGCTCATTTTGTTGCTAAAATAACCTACCGGATGTACCACTTACACAAGAAGTTTTGAAGTACCCTTGTAAGTTAAGGCCCGGGTTAAAAAACACAGCCAGTGAAGTATAGTTAAGCTTGTGGTCTTAAACTTGTAGGACCTGTGGAGATCAACCCCATAAGTATTCGACGAGCGTTCTTATGTAATGCGAGCATTGCGAATTCTGTGAGAAGTTCAGCCATCATAATTGTGCAACTTAATTCAACTCCTTGCCTTGTTTCATCTCCAAGGTGTCCTGATTAAACCATGCGTAATTGACCTTGTTCTGGCTCTCATATCTAGACATTCAGTTGAGTGTTCTGTCTGTTTGTTACAGGTTCTTGTTGGCCATCCACACTACGAGGTAACTGGTGGTACCATTCTCTTCAAGGGTGAGAACTTAATTGACATGGAGCCAGAGGAGAGATCTCTTGCAGGCCTCTTTATGAGCTTCCAAGCGCCTATTGAAATTCCTGGAGTGAGCAATTATGATTTTCTGCTCATGGCAATAAATGCTCGCAGAGAGAAGGATGGTCTGCCAGCTTTGGGACCTCTTGAGGTTTGAATATTATGTTATTGTATAGCCATCAATCTTTTTATACTTAGCATACTTAGAGAATAATACGGTGTTGTATGTTGCTAACTAGTTTCTATGATAAGTACAAACTCTGACGTATATTTTGCTTTATCATGCAGTTCTATTCTGTTGTATCACAAAAAGTCGAGGCCTTAAAGATGGAGCCAAAGATCCTTGATCGTAATGTAAACGAAGGATTTAGTGGTGGAGAAAGGAAGCGCAATGAGATACTGCAACTTTCTGTAAGATTACTATGGGCTATCAGACACCCTAATTTGGCTGTTACATCACTTATGTGGTACCATTGTATCACCTATTAGATACTGCAGGTTTCCTGTACAATTTTTTCCGCAGATTAACAAAAATAGAAGTATTTGAGATTGCAATATTCAATACAGTATGTTGTTGAAAAAAGTAACTGTTAGGCCAAGTAGTTGCTGACAGTTAATAAAACCTGAACTAGCAAGTTTTTTAGTTCACCAAATGCTAAACCAGACCAAATGAACTTCGAAAGATTAGATGCCTTGTTTCACATATGCAAATTAGAGAGTTCAACCAGTCTATCTGATAAGAGGATCATGAATAGCAGTTCCTGTCTGATTTGCTGGACTGATTATAATGCCAATACAGCATGTTATACCACCATAATACCAGTTCATAGTTCCACAAATACTTGGTATCCAAGGATGGCCATATTGCTACAAATTAAACCATATACAGGCATAATATCTCAAAGCTGTATGGAGTTAATTTTTAAGGATCTTCGGAAAATAAATCTGTTGGCTTACCTGCAGTCTCTTCTTTGCTGCAATGAACCATTGAGTTAAACTTCCATGTTTTCCCATATCCAACGAATTCATTCTAGGTTTCTTTTCCAGCCTTTTTGTGTCTCCATACATTTTCAGCTCTGAACATGTTCTACATGAAGCTTAATCTGATGCCGAGACCTATCAGTGGTGTGTATGCATTTGAGATTCATTAGGCATTTCTTTCCTTAAATGATGACCATCATCGTGTTCACTTTATTGTTTTAATTTTGTATTATATATTCATTATTGTATGCAGCATGCCAATCTCCTTGTTTTGTTGAAACTTGTTAGGTATATGTTTGTTACAAAACATTATCAGCAAATTTAATTGCATAGGTCTAAAGCATACATTCTTTGACACAGAGAATGCTTGTTGAACATTCTTACCAGGAATCTTTATTTATCCACATCAATAAATTTCCACCTCTGATTCATAGTTTGTGAATTAGGTCCTTGGGGCTGATTTAGCCCTCCTCGATGAAATCGATTCTGGATTAGATGTTGATGCACTCGAAGATGTAGCTCATGCAGTGAATGGGCTCTTGACTCCCCAAAACTCCGTTCTGATGATTACGCATTACCAACGTCTTTTGGATCTTATTAAGCCAAGCTATGTTCACATCATGGTAAGCTCACAAGCATACTTGTTTTGTAGAGTTTAGGTACTTGATAGCACCTTTGTGTGTTCAAATGCATCTAATTTAGGCTGTGTTTGGCATTGAGGTGGATTATGATTGTCCAGATTTTCCAACCAGCTTTTGCCTATTTTTTCTGTCTGGGTGACAAAATTTTGCCTGCTTTCATGGCTGTTTCCCACAGCAGATTATAAAGTAAGTTCAGCAGAACATTGTACAACAACCGCAAACTCAGCCTTAGCATTCCTCTATCTTGTTTCAAGAAAGATTTCGTTTGGACTCGGAATTGGTATTTTTCTGTTTGGTAACCAACTCTTGCCTGCTTTCATGGCTGTTTTCCCACAGCTGATTGTAAAATAAGTTTAACACAAAGACTGAGCCTTAAGCATTCCTCTATTTTGTTTCAAGAAAGATTCATTTGGACCCAGAATTGGCTGATAATTTTCTGTTTTGGGCATCTTTAGAGTACTGCCAAAGAGGTGACGGAACTTGTGTGGCCTAACCTTTTATGTATAGTGTTATTTAATCCGGTGGTGAAGACCTATGGTCTCACCAGGTTGTACACATCTGAAAGTAACTGTTTCTCAATCTAGCATTCAACCCCATGGCAGCACTTGCTGATAATCAAAATATCATTTGCATCTTTGTCAATCTTTGTACTTTTTCCGTCCTAATCTTGTAGAATGTAGGAACAGTGTTGTGAGTATGTCAACGATTTAAAATTCTTCAATGAAGGGCATGTGCTGTCATTGATAATGCTTCTGATTGGTAACTTACAGGAAAGTGGCAAGATAGTGAAGACAGGTGACAGCTCTCTAGCCAGCCACATCAACGAGGGTGGCTACAAATCAATCGCTTCTTTTGTATAGCATGAATAAGGTTTTTCTTTTGTTCACTCTTCTTTTTCCTATTTTTTTTTGAGAGAGACATTGTTTGCTCTTATGATGACATGAGGACCCATGCATCTTCATGGTGAAGAATGATGAAAGAACTATCTATATTGGTTCTGCAAAGATGGACCAGCTTCTTGTGGATTTGGCTGATTTTAGATGCTCCTTTACAGGTCAAATGCTTGAATTCCCAGCCACTAGTCTATTTGTCTGAACAAACTGGTGACTAGTTGGGTTCTATATATTCTTATGCCCGGTGAAACGTGCTAACTTATGTGAAATTGTAGAGCTAGTGCCCATTTGGCCAGGCATATCATCCTTTTGGAGGTGGAGCACTGGAGTTCTGAATTGCCCCCGGCCATATTTCTCTTTCTCGTCCTGTAAGATTTGTTGGATTTCCAATATTAATACATTTATACATGTAGTTATATGCGGGGCAGCATCTTGCATGCGCATATGACCGACAAAGTTGTATCCGAATTTTCTCTACAATTGGAGACAGTTTTGAATATCACTTAATGCTTCTCTGGTATCTGGTCAAGTTCCTACTGATTGCAAATGTGCAATAGGTTCTTATGTTTATTCAGGACAGGTATTGTAGACTCTGACCCATGTGCCACTAACAGCAGGTACCTACTGGACTTGCCATTGCATTAAGCACAGTTGCTCGGAGGAAGAATACTATTTTCTTTCACTAGTTGGGTGTGGTCGACTATGCAAAAGTTTCTTAGGTGCAGTCCAGGCAAATGGTGTAGGCTATTATCCTTTATCCGCCAGCCACTAATGGTGAGTGGCTACTGACTTCGCCGTTCCTGTTGCAACGCATTCTTTGCATTTTTTCAGTGCTAACGCGTCCAATAACAACCGAATCTTTCTGAGTTGCTGCCGCCTCCCTTCCTGGCCATGCAAGTTGACCTCGACTTCATCAATATGATACTCGGTGGTGGACTTTGTCATGATTACTTGCAATCAAAGATGAACTCTGAATAAAAATTTAAGTCGGTGTGAGAAAAAGGTGAAATCTGGATAATATGGGAAGTAGTCAAAATTTCCTTCGATGAAAGTCGTCAAGTGTTCTTACTTTGGTGGAGTATAGAATAGATTACCATGATTTGTTTTTTTATACACATGGTTTGTTTTATTCATCTATATTAGTTAAAAATAACGTAAATGTCAGAGTAGAGAATCCGGCAGATCCTTTGATAGGGTATCCCGGCTAAGTGAATAGATCGGAGGGGAAACAAGAGACCGAATTTACCTAGATTCAGTAATCAGGCCATCACGATAGTTTTAATCTACCCTTGCTCGTGTTTGTATTGTGCGGTGTTACAGCTCAGGGGTGCCTCACCTTGCTGGTTATTGGCCCCAGTAGGCCGGCCCAAGGCCCCCTAGGTCGGTTCCGTCTTGAAGAAGAAGACTCTAGAAGCCTTTCCATTCAAAACAAGGAAGCACAAGCCATGGAGGACCCCCCCCCCCCTCCACCAACGTAGCTGGCTAGGTTGCGTAACCCTAGGTGCCCCGTATGTTATATAAGAGGCTAAGCTACTTGATAGATCATCATACAATCTTTTGGTTATATATGTATTTTGTACACCCCAATCACAATATACATAGAGCAGGAGTAGGGTTTTACCTTATAAGGAGGGCCTGGACCTGGGTAAACTCGTCTCACGTTTCCCCTTCAACCTAATCGCCACGTCGGGATACTCTATTGAGGGATCTGTTGCAATTAGCTCCCTGCACCATTTCCCCAGGCATGATTGTGCTGGGGGGGGGGGGGGGGTCCGGCCCCGGAAAGGGGAAGCAATCCATGCAGTGGCCTGCGTCTCTGCCTCGGTCAGCGACGAGAGATGTGGTGCTGGGCGGGGGGGGGGGGGGGGGGGGGGGTCCGGCCCCGTAAAGGGGAAGCAATCCATGCAGTGGCCTGCGTCTCTGCCTCGGTCAGCGACGAGAAACGTGGGGAAGGTACGATGACGTACAATGCCACATTTTCTGGACTCGACCTATGTCCCATCCATCGGGACTGACATGTCGCCTTTTGACCTTGCCCATACGCAGGGGATGACATGGCTCTGTTGTCAGTTCCTGCTTGTTGATGACAGGTGACGAGCGCACAATAGGGTGTACCCTGGAGCGTCGTCGACAATTGCTGCCCCCAACTATTCCTTGCGTCATATCTTTCCCGTGGCCCTTTTTAGTGAGGTATGGGGAGCATTGACATATCCACAACAAGTGGTTAGAAGGTGAGGTCAACTGCCTCCCCCAGGACTATAAAAGGAGCAAACAAAGTTTTCTACGAGGAGGAGGGGGGGGGGGGGGGGGGATTGGGAACACTTAGAGCTCAGTATGCCCATGTAAGCATGAGAGCTCTCGATATACAAGAAAGAACACACAACGCGGGAGTAGGGTGTTACATCTCGGCGGTGGCTTGAACCTGGGTAAACTGAAGTGACTTAGTGTTTTAACACCTGGACGAACAATCTAGGAGAGCTCGCTAATGTCCGATCTCAACAATTATCCATGGACAGTAAGGTGACAAGAACAACCAGGAAAATATGGATTGAATGGCACGGTGAAAATGTGTGCGCCAAAGAGTAAAGGAGGGATAAGTTTTCTTGATATCCACGGTTTCATCTTAGCAATGTTGGAAAAGCAAGCAATGAGACTCCTTGAGAACTGAGAGTCGCTATGTGTTCTATTCTTGGTGAGAAATATTATCTGGATGGCAACTATTTAGAGGCGAAGCTCAAGAAGAGGTTGTCCTTTACGTGACATGGTAACATGGCTGGAGTAAATGTGCTACGTCACAGTTATATCTGAAGAGCCGGGGATGGACAATTATGGGAGGATGCATGGATACGTGACAGGGTAACGTTGCTTGGAACATTACAAAGGGTGGCACCTTCTCCGTAAGATCGTAGAATGGAATTATAAATTTGGTGAACGGCTTTGACACAGGACATAAATGGTGCTATTCTGCTAATTCTATTGGAATGAAATTTGGCAATTGTTGTGCCCAACAAAAGTTGAAATTTTCTTGTGGAGAACTCTCCATGGCACCCTCCCTCGACAGCCTCCCTATAATAGGCTAATACATATAAAACATGCTCCGTATAAATATGAAAAAATAGAATTTAGATGTACAATACTTATAGCACATCAAAATATGCTTTAACAAAACTGTATGAAGAATAATAATACGACGAGTCCGCTAAGATGATCTAATGCTCCATTATTCCTAGATCCCTCCATCATCCCCAGTGGACTTTGTTGTCGTGCGTGCGTGGAGCTGGGGCCGGTGTACATGGCCGGCACCGGCAAAAAGGGCAGACATGTTGTGCGTGGCGTTAGTAGGAGGGGTTGGGGTTCCCATCTGGTGGTCAATGTCCTTCCACTCGTGCAATTCCCAACCCAACGTTTGCTTTGTCAGCGCTTGTTGACCAGCACCATCAGCTAGCCTTGATCGATTAACAAAGAGCAGCCGGCCAGCCAACTTTGGCGAGGTCGCCATCACACACACGATCGTTATTCGTTAGCGAGCAGTGGCGGCGCGGTTGCGTTGACGTGGCGCGCACCGGAGCGCGCTGGCGCTGCGGTGCAAATGGGGCACCATCGTCCTAACCCCAACGCAGGCCGCATGCTTCTTCCATGGCGTAATCATTCCTATTCTTTTCCTTGCACTGGAGGCTGACTCATGACACGAACCTTCCGGTCCTGGCCTGGCCTGGATCCCCTCCCTATAAAATCCACACGTACGCCGGCTGCTGCTACTCGGACACCAGTCTCGATCGACCCGTCTGCCTTGCCTGCCGCGAGCATTATTAGCGCGTCGATCCAGGTTAGATTACGATCTTCCTTATTACTCCTTCCTTCCCTTTTTGTTTGGAAATGGAACATGATCGTGACCTGGAAAGAGTCTCTCACGACTGATATGTGGTGTGTTTCTCCTACGTACGACGTACGTACCAACTCATTACTTCGAGTATTTTGTCCAGCCCACGTTTGTTTGGTAATCCCGGGCGCGCGGCATTGATGGGTTCCTCCCAGGCGCTTGCTCTGTGGGTGGTGATCACGCACCTCCTCTCCCTTGGCGGCGGCTTCGTAAGCTGCGCCAAGCCGAGCTTCTGGCCGAGCTCGGCCACGCACGACGAGGCCGGCTGCCTCAGCTGGCGCGTCATGGTGGAGGCCAACAACGCGCGGGGCTGGCGTACGGTGCCGGCGCCCTGCGTCGGCTACGTCAAGGCCTACATGACCCGGGGCCAGTACGGCAGGGACCTGGACAGCGTCATGGAGCAGGTGTCCGCGTACGTCGACCAGATCGCCGCCGCCGCCGACGGCCTCGACGCCTGGATCTTCGACATCGACGACACCTGCCTCTCCAACCTGCTCTACTACCAGGCCAAGCGCTTCGGGTACGTGCGTCTCCATTTCCTTGTGTGCAAGTGCAACGAGAGAACGTGTTTCTACTTTCAAGTTTCAAGTAGAGTTAGCAGCCAGCGAATAATATATGATGTGTTTCAGGGCGTACGATCCCATGGCCTTCAAGAAGTGGGCTAGCCAGGGGGCCTGCCCGGGGATACCTCCGGTCCTTGAGCTGTTCGCGGCGCTGCAGGACAAGGGATTCAAGGCCTTCCTTGTCTCCGGGAGGGACGAGGAGACTCTGGGCTCCTGCACGTCCCAGAATCTGGAGTCAGAAGGGTTCTCAGGGTACGAGAGGCTCATGATGAGGTACACTACCAACACCCTCTTGGTGACTTAAACACACACTATTTTTGGTAATAGAGAATCCCTTGCTACTATTCAGAGAGAGGCAAGGTTGATTTCTGGCATAGAACATGATCGGAATGTGTTTGCAGAACTCCCGAGTACCGAGGGCAGAGCTCGTCGGTGTTCAAGTCGGCGATGAGGAAGCAGCTGGTGGACGAGGGCTACAGGATCCGCGGCAACGTCGGGGATCAGTGGAGCGACCTGCAGGGCGACAACGTCGGTGACCGCGTGTTCAAGATACCAAACCCCATGTACTTCGTCCCGTGAAAACACACGGGTCGCCGGAGGCCGGCCACCGGTGTGCTCGCTGCCTGCCTGCCTGCCTGATCGACTAATTCGTAGGCCGTGTAAACAACGGCCGATATGTGGCAAAACAAGCATAGTAGAACTTAAATCATGATAAGTAAATAGGCAGTTTTCCGATTAAATTAATCCATGAATAAATCATGAGCATGACATGGACAACATTGATAAGACACTGATTACGATCTAACAGAGCATGTACTACGCATATAGTAGAAACATCTACGCATATCGCTAGTATTGCTACAACAGAAAGAAACATGAGAGAGATAAGTGATGTATACCCTTCAATCGGCCACGCGGTGGTGGTTGCGGTGACAGCACCCGCGGCATCCTCGGCGGCCTTCTTGTCGGCCTCGGCCTTCTCAGCGGCGGCACGGTCGGCGTCGGTCGACATGGTGATGACGAAGGTGGTGCGGACGTAGATGAACAGAAGCGAGCAGTCGCGTAGTAGCTACCCAAAAACCTAATCGCCCCTCTCCCGTACAGGATCCGGAGAGACGGGTTTCGGAGGTCTGCTCTCCCGTCAACCGTGTACGCGGTGAACGGGATGGAGTCGCCGGCAGCAGCAGCAGCAGAGGAACGACGTGGGCGTGGAAGCGGAGATGGAGATGCGTTTTGGTTTTCGCGGCAGCTAGGGTTGGCAGTGCCCCACATATATATGTGCGTCTGCGCGTGGAGAGACGTGGGCTGAACCCACGTCCAAGTCGGTAGCCCATAATCCGACGTTTCAGATCGTGGCCCTACCTGTCAAAGACTCTTCGTTCCTGACCGGCAAAAAGAAGCGCATAGGAGTGAGCTCGGCTCGGCTCGGCTCAATCACGCGGCGCGGCGCGGCGCGGCGCGACGCGTCGTGACGAGGCGAGCGGAGGAGGAGGAGTGCGCGAGGGCCTCATCTCTTCTCAAGCTCCAATAGCACGAGGGAGAGAATCCCTTATAAACCACTCCAACTCTCCTTCCACTTCCGGAGTGGGACTAAACTTCCCACCACCTTGTCATGCCACCTACATGAGCCCTTAAAGATTAAATCTGAAATTGTCATATGAGCTCTAGGCCCATCTCATATTTCAACAATCCCCCACCAGATCTCAGGGCCCACTTTGTCCTTTGTTCCAAACGCTGTTTTGATATACCAGCATATCAGTGGAGACTGATTAAGGTTGAGCTCCACCTAGACCAAGTAGCTACACTCCTTCACAACTGAACAATGGACTATGCCTTGAATTGTCAGTTTGGTGTCAAGAAGTTTCACCACAAGTCTCACTGATACGAGGCTGCCGAAGGCCGACCCCTCGGGTGGAGCATATTAGTCACACTCCTGGCCTGTTCATGAGCTTGCTAGAGATCACCCCAATCTCATAGACTATGACCAGCAGTCGGGCTCCTATAGGTGTGTTCCTCCAAAGATCGCTCTGTAGGATAGCATCTTGCTTATACATATAAGCCTTGGAACACATTAAGACAACAGTCATCCTTCCATACATTTTTCGAGAGTATTGCATATCCAACGGAGTGGGTTAGTAAAGTTACTCTCCTCAGTTCACCGTTGGCTTGTTTTCCCAGATCCTACTTCACAGGATCTCTGATCACATAGGTTGGGTTACTACCATGGCAACTCATGTGGGTCTCATACCCATCTCCCTTGATGCGCTATCTATCACAACACGTGATAGCACTTTAGTAAATGGATCTGCCAGATTCTTAGTCGTTTGAATATAATCCAACGCTATCACTCCGGAGTTCCTTAATTTTCTGACAGCTTTCAATCTCATTCTTATGTGTTTGTTGGACTTCATGTTGTCCTTTGAACTCTTCACCTTGACAATAATTGTTTGGTTGTCGCACTTCATAAGGATGGTCGGAACCGGCTTCTCAACCACTGGCAAGTCCATCAACAGATCTTGAAGCCATTCTGCTTCGCCACCCGGTGTGTCTAATGTTGTTAATTCTGCTTCCATTGTCGATCTTGTTAAGATCGTTTGCTTGCAAGACTTCCAGGAAAAAACACCACCTCCAAGAGTAAACATATACCCAATTGTGGCCTTCATCTCATCAGCATCAGAGATCCAATTCGCATCACTATACCCTTCAAGTACCGACGGGTATCTGGTATAGTGAAACCCATAGTTCATAGTACCTTTCAGATAGCGCATAACTCTCTCTAGAGCACGCCAATGTACATCACCCGGTTTGGAAACAAATCGGCTCAGTTTGCTAATAGCAAATGCGATGTCAGGTCTCGTTGCGCTCGCTAGATACTCGAGTGAACCAACAATATGAGAGTATCTCAATTGATCTATAGCTGTGCCTTTAGACTTTTGAATCAGCACACTAGAATCATATGGTGTTTGAGATGGTTTGCAGTCCGAATATCGAAAGCGACTCAACACCTTCTCAACATAATGGGATTGCAGAAGTGTAATCCCACCCTCATCATCTCTCAATAGCTTGATGTTCAAGATAACATCAGCCACTCCAAGGTCCTTCATCTCAAAGTTCTGAGATAGGAAAGACTTAACCTCCTCGATCAACTTGAGATTAGTCCCAAATATCAGTATATCATCAACATACAAACACAGTATAACTCCCTCGCCCCCACCATAGCGATAGTATACACATTTGTCGGCCTCATTAACAACAAAGCCAACAGATGTCAACGTTTCATTAAACTTGTCATGCCATTGCTTAGGCGCTTGTCTCAGGCCATACAAAGATTTCACCAACTTACACACCTTTCCTTCCTGACCATCCATCACAAAGACATCAGGCTGTTGCATATAGATTTCCTCCTTTAGCTCTCCGTTCAGGAAAGCCGTCTTAATATCCATCTGATGAATGAGAAGACCATGCGAGGCCGCCAACGAGAGTAATACTCGAATGGTGGTCAGTCTAGCCATAGGTGAATAAGTATCGAATAAATCTTCTTCTTTCTAGGCGTAGCCCTTGGCCACAAGCCTAACCTTGTACTTTTCTATCGTACCGTCGGGCCTAAGCTTCTTCTTGAACACCCACTTGCATCCCAATGGTTTGCAACCATAAGGACGTTCAGTAAGCTCCCAAGTCCCGTTAGCCATGATGGAATCCATCTCGCTACGGACCACATCCTTCCAGTAGTCAGCTTCTGGAGATGCATACGCTTCTGAAATAGAAGTGGGATTATCCTCCACGAGGTATATGAAGAAATCATCACCAAAGGTCTTTACAGTCCTTTGTCTCTTGCCCCTACCAAGGGTTTCCTCATTATCCTCCTCAGGATTTTCATCACATGTTTGATTATAATATTCCATCGGAATGGTAGGTTCAGGAGTCTCCTCAGATTCCTGTCTAGAAGTGCTTTGTACATCTCTCATGGGGAAAATGTCCTCAAAGAATGTAGCATCTTTAGACTCCATAATTTACCGACCTTCATGTATGGTACCTCAGATTTCACTACTAGAAATCTATAGCCAACACTATTCATAGCGTAGCCCAAATTAATGTTGGAAATATGCCCTAGAGGCAATAATAAAAGAATTATTATTATATTTCCTTGTTCATGATAATTGTCTTTATTCATGCTATAATTGTGTTATCCGGAAATCGTAATACATGTGTGAATAATAGACACCAACATGTCCCTAGTAAGCCTCTAGTTGACTAGCTCGTTGATCAACAGATAGTCATGGTTTCCTGACTATGGACATTGGATGTCATTGATACCGAGATCACATCATTAGGAGAATGATGTGATGGACAAGACCCAATCCTAAACATAGCACAAGATCGTATAGTTTGTTTGCTAGAGTTTTCCAATGTCAAGTATCTTTTCCTTAGACCATGAGATCGTGTAACTCCCGGATACCGTAGGAGTGCTTTGGGTGTACCAAACGTCACAACGTAACTGGGTGACTATAAAGGTATACTACGGGTATCTCCGAAAGTGACTGTTGGGTTGACACGGATCAAGACTGGGATTTGTCACTCCATATGACGGAGAGGTATCATTGGGCCCACTCGGTAATGCATCATCATAATGAGCTCAAAGTGACCAAGTGTCTGGTCACGGGATCATGCACTACGGTACGAGTAAAGTGACTTGCCGGTAACGAGATTGAACGAGGTATTGGGATACCGATGATCGGATCTCGGGCAAGTAACATACCGATTGACGAAGGGAATTGTATGCGGGATTGATTGAATCCTCGACATCGTGGTTCATCCGATGAGATCATCGAGGAGCATGTGGGAGCCAACATGGTTATCCAGATCCCGCTGTTGGTTATTGGCCGGAGAGTCGTCTCGGTCATGTCTACATGTCTCCCGAACCCGTAGGGTCTACACACTTAAGGTTCGGTGATGCTAGGGTTGTAGGGATATGTATATGCAGTAACCTGAATGTTGTTCGGAGTCCCGGATGAGATCCCGGACGTCACGAGGAGTTCCGGAATGGTCCGGAGGTAAAGAATTATATATAGGAAGTGCTATTTCGGGCATCGCGACAAGTTTCCGGGTCACCGGTATTGTACCGGGACCACCGAAGGGTCCCGGGGGTCCATCGGGTGGGGCCACCTGCCCCGGGGGGCCACATGGGCTGTAGGGGTGTGCGCCTTGGCCTGTATGGGCCAAGGGCACCAGCCCCAAGAGGCCCATGCGCCAAGAGATCAAGAAAGGAAGAGTCCTAAAGGGGGAAGGCACCTCCTAGGTGCCTTGGGGAGGAGGGATTCCTCCCTTGGCCGCCGCCCCCCTAGGAGATTGCATCTCCTAGGGCCGGCGCCCCCTAGGCTCCCTATATATAGTGGGGGAAGGAGGGCCTCTCACCCCACGCCTTTGGTGCCTCCCTCTCCCTCTCCAACACATCCTCCTCCTCCATAGTGCTTGGCGAAGCCCTGCCGGAGTACTGCAGCTCCATCACCACCACGCCGTCGTGCTGCTGCTGGAGCCATCTTCCTCAACCTCTCCTTCTCCCTTGCTGGATCAAGAAGGAGGAGACGTCACGCTGACCGTACATGTGTTGAACGCGGAGGTGCCGTCCGTTCGGCGCTAGGATCTCCGGTGATTTGGATCACGTCGAGTACGACTTCCTCATCCCCGTTCTTTGAACGCTTCCGCGCGTGATCTACAAAGGTATGTAGATGCAATCATATCACTCGTTGCTAGATGAACTCCTAGATGGATCTTGGTGAAACCGAAGGAATTTTTTTTGTTTTCTGCAACGTTCCCCAACAGTGGCATCATGAGCTAGGTCTATGCGTAGTTCTCTTGCACGAGTAGAACACAATTTGTTGTGGGCGTTGATGTTGTCAACTTTCTTGCCGCTACTAGTCTTATGTTGCTTCAACGGTATTGTGGGATAAAGCGGCCCGGACCAACCTTACACGTACGCTTACGTGAGACCGGTTCCACCGACTAACATTCACAAGTTGCATAAGGTGGCTGGCGGGTGTCTGTATCTCCACTTTAGTTGGAGCAGATTTGATGAAAAGGGTCCTTATGAAGGGTAAATAGAAGTTGACAAATCACGTTGTGGCTTTAACGTAGGTAAGAAAACGTTCTTGCTAGAGCCCTTTTTCAGCCACGTAAAACTTGCAACAACAATTAGAGGACGTCTAACTTGTTTTTGCAGCAAGTGCTTTATGATATGATATGGCCAAAGTTGTGATGAATGATGAATGAAATATATGTGATGTATGAGATGTTCATGCTATTGTAATACGAATCACGACTTGCATGTTGATGAGTATGACAACCGGCAGGAGCCATAGGAGTTGTCTTTATTTTTGTATGACCTGCGTGTCATTGAGAAACGCCATGTAAATTACTTTAATTTATTGCTAAACGCGTTAGCCATAGTAGTAGAAGTAATAGTTGGCGAGCAACTTCATGGATCATGATGATGGAGATCATGGTGTCATGCCGGTGACAAGATGATCATGGAGCCCCAAGATGGAGATCAAAGGAGCTATGTGATATTGGCCATATCATGTCACTGTTATTATTTGATTGCATGTGATGTTTATCATGTTTTGTACATCTTGTTTGCTTAGAACGACGGTAGTAAATAAGATGATCCCTCATAATAATTTCAAGAAAGTGTTCCCCCTAACTGTGCACCGTTGCGACAGTTCGTTGTTTCGAAGCACCACGTGATGATCGGGTGTGATAGATTCCAACGTTCACATACAACGGGTGTAAGACAGATTTACACATGCAAACACTTAGGTTGACTTGACGAGCCTAGCATGTACAGACATGGCCTCGGAACACAGAAGACCGAAAGGTCGAGCATGAGTCGTATAGAAGATACGATCAACATGAAGATGTTCACCGATGTTGACTAGTCCGTCTCACGTGATGATCGGACACGGCCTAGTTAACTCGGATCATGTTATACTTAGATTACAGGAGGGATGTCTATCTAAGTGGGAGTTCATTGAATAATTTGATTAGATGAACTTAATTATCATGAACTTAGTCTAAAATTTTTACAATATGTCTTGTAGATCAAATGGCCAACGTAGTCCTCAACTTCAATGCGTTCCTAGAGAAAACCAAGCTGAAAGACGATGGCAGCAACTACACGGACTGGGTCCGGAACCTGAGGATCATCCTCATAGCTGCCAAGAAAGATTATGTCCTACAAGCACCGCTGGGTGACGCACCTGTTCTCCCTGCAGAACAAGACGTTATGAACGCTTGGCAGGCACGTACCGATGACTACTCCCTCGTTCAGTGCGGCATGCTTTACAGCTTAGAGCCGGGGCTCCAAAAGCGTTTTGAGAGACACGGAGCATATGAGATGTTCGAAGAGCTGAAAATGGTTTTCCAAGCTCATGCCCGGGTCGAGAGATATGAAGTCTCCGACAAATTCTTCAGCTGTAAGATGGAGGAAAACAGTTCTGTCAGTGAGCACATACTCACTATGTCTGGGTTGCATAACCGCTTGACTCAGCTGGGAGTTAATCTCCCGGATGACGCGGTCATTGACAGAATCCTTCAGTCGCTTCCACCGAGCTACAAGAGCTTTGTGATGAACTTCAATATGCAGGGGATGGAAAAGACCATTCCTGAAGTATTTGCAATGCTGAAATCAGCAGAGGTAGAAGTCAAAAAGGAACATCAAGTGTTGATGGTGAATAAAACCACTAAGTTCAAGAAGGGCAAGGGTAAGAAAGCCTTCAAGAAGGACGGCAAGGGAGTTGCCGCGCCCGGCAAACAAGCTGCCGGGAAGAAGCCAAAGAATGGACCCAAGCCCGAGACTGAGTGCTTTTATTGCAAGGAAAGTGGTCACTGGAAGCGGAACTGCCCCAAATACTTAGCAGACAAGAAGGCCGGCAAAACGAAAGGTATATGTGATATACATGTAATTGATGTGTACCTTACCAGTACTCGTAGTAGCTCCTGGGTATTTGATACCGGTGCAGTTGCTCACATTTGTAACTCAAAGCAGGAGCTGCGGAATAAGCGGAGACTGGCGAAGGACGAGGTGACGATGCGCGTCGGGAATGGTTCCAAGGTCGATGTGATCGCCGTCGGCACGCTACCTCTACATTTACCTACGGGATTAGTTTTGAACCTCAATAATTGTTATTTAGTGCCAAGTTTGAGCATGAACATTGTATCAGGATCTCGTTTAATACGAGATGGCTACTCATTTAAATCCGAGAATAATGGTTGTTCTATTTATATGAGAGATATGTTTTATGGTCATGCTCCGATGGTGAATGGTTTATTCTTAATGAATCTCGAGCGTAATGCTACACATATTCATAGTGTGAATACCAAAAGATGTAAGATTGATAATGATAGTCCCACCTACTTGTGGCACTGCCGCCTTGGTCACATAGGTGTCAAACGCATGAAGAAGCTCCATGCAGATGGACTTTTAGAGTCTCTTGATTACGAATCATTTGACACGTGCGAACCATGCCTCATGGGTAAAATGACCAAGACTCCGTTCTCAGGAACAATGGAGCGAGCAACCAACTTATTGGAAATCATACATACTGATGTGTGCGGTCCAATGAGCGTTGAGGCTCGCGGTGGCTATCGTTATGTTCTCACCCTCACTGATGACTTGAGTAGATATGGGTATGTCTACTTAATGAAACACAAGTCTGAAACCTTTGAAAAGTTCAAGGAATTTCAGAGTGAGGTTGAGAATCAACGTGACAGGAAAATCAAGTTCCTACGATTGGATCGTGGAGGAGAATACTTGAGTCACGAGTTTGGCACACACTTAAGAAAATGTGGAATAGTTTCACAACTCACGCCGCCTGGAACACCTCAGCGTAATGGTGTGCCCGAACGTCGTAATCGCACTCTATTAGATATGGTGTGATCTATGATGTCTCTTACCGATTTACCTCTATCTTTTTGGGGCTATGCTTTAGAGACTGCCGCATTCACTTTAAATAGGGCTCCGTCGAAATCCGTTGAGACGACACCGTATGAATTATGGTTTGGGAATAAACCTAAGCTGTCATTTCTAAAAGTTTGGGGATGCGATGCTTATGTCAAGAAACTTCAACCTGAAAAGCTCGAACCCAAGTCGGAAAAATGCGTCTTCATAGGATACCCTAAAGAAACTATTGGGTATACCTTCTACCTCAGATCCTAAGGCAAGATCTTTGTTGCCAAGAATGGATCCTTTCTAGAGAAGGAGTTTCTCTCGAAAGAAGTAAGTGGGAGGAAAGTAGACCTTGATGAAGTATTACCTCTTGAACCGGAAAATGGCGCAGCTCAAGAAAATGTTCCTGAGGTGCCTGCACCGACTAGAGAGGAAGTCAATGATGATGATCAAGATACTTCTGATCAAGCTCCTACTGAAATTCGAAGGTCCACAAGGACACGTTCCGCACCAGAGTGGTACGGCAACCCTGTCTTGGAAATCATGTTGTTAGACAACGGTGAACCTTCGAACTATGAAGAAGCGATGGCGGGCCCGGATTCCGACAAATGGCTGGAAGCCATGAAATCCGAGATAGGATCCATGTATGAAAACGAAGTATGGACTTTGACTGACTTGCCCGTAGAGCGGCGAGCCATAGAAAATAAATGGATCTTTAAGAAGAAGATAGACGCGGATGGTAATGTGACCATCTATAAAGCTCGGCTTGTCGCTAAGGGTTATCGACAAGTTCAAGGGATTGACTACGATGAGACTTTCTCACCGGTAGCGAAGCTGAAGTCCGTCCGAATCATGTTAGCAATTGCCGCATTCTATGATTATGAAATATGGCAAATGGACGTCAAAACGGCATTCCTTAATGGTTTCCTTAAGGAAGAATTGTATATGATGCAGCCGGAAGGTTTTGTCGATCCTAAGTATGCTGACAAGGTGTGCAAGCTCCAACGCTCGATTTATGGGCTGGTGCAAGCATCTCGGAGTTGGAACATTCGCTTTGATGAGATGATCAAAGCGTTTGGGTTTATGCAGACTTATGGAGAAGCCTGTGTTTACAAGAAAGTGAGTGGGAGCTCTGTAGCATTTCTCATATTATATGTAGATGACATACTTTTGATGGGAAATGATATAGAGCTTTTGGACAGCATTAAGGCCTACTTGAATAAGAGTTTTTCAATGAAGGACCTTGGAGAAGCTGCTTATATATTAGGCATCAAGATCTATAGAGACAGATCAAGACGCCTCATAGGTCTTTCACAAAGCACATACCTTGATAAGATATTGAAGAAGTTCAATATGGATCAGTCTAAGAAGGGGTTCTTGCCTGTGTTGCAAGGTGTGAAATTGAGCTCAGCTCAATGTCCGACCACGGCAGAAGATATAGAAGAGATGAGTGTCATCCCCTATGCCTCAGCCATAGGTTCTATTATGTATGCCATGCTGTGTACCAGACCTGATGTAAACCTTGCCGTAAGTTTGGTAGGTAGGTACCAAAGTAATCCCGGCAAGGAACACTGGACAGCGGTCAAGAATATCCTGAAGTACCTGAAAAGGACTAAGGAAATGTTTCTCGTCTATGGAGGTGACGAAGAGCTCGTCATAAAGGGTTACGTCGACGCTAGCTTCGACACAGATCTGGATGACTCAAAGTCACAAACCGGATACGTGTATATTTTGAATGGTGGGGCAGTAAGCTGGTGCAGTTGCAAGCAGAGCGTCGTGGCGGGATCTACATGTGAAGCGGAGTACATGGCAGCCTCGGAGGCAGCGCATGAAGCAATTTGGGTGAAGGAGTTCATCACCGACCTAGGAGTCATACCCAATGCGTCGGGGCCAATCAAACTCTTCTGTGACAACACTGGAGCTATTGCACTTGCCAAGGAGCCCAGGTTTCACAAGAAGACAAGGCACATCAAGCGTCGCTTCAACTCCATTCGTGAAAATGTTCAAGATGGAGACATAGATATTTGTAAAGTACATACGGACCTGAATGTAGCAGATCCGTCGACTAAACCTCTCCCTAGAGCAAAACATGATCAATACCAGAATTCCATGGGTGTTCGATTCGTCACAATGTAACTAGATTATTGACTCTAGTGCAAGTGGGAGACTGTTGGAAATATGCCCTAGAGGCAATAATAAAAGCATTATTATTATATTTCCTTGTTCATGATAATTGTCTTTATTCATGCTATAATTGTGTTATCCGGAAATCGTAATACATGTGTGAATAATAGACACCAACATGTCCATAGTAAGCCTCTAGTTGACTAGCTCGTTGATCAACAGATAGTCATGGTTTCTTGACTATGGACATTGGATGTCATTGATACCGAGATCATATCATTAGGAGAATGATGTGATGGACAAGACCCAATCCTAAACATAGCACAAGATCGTATAGTTTGTTTGCTAGAGTTTTCCAATGTCAAGTATCTTTTCCTTAGACCATGAGATCGTGTAACTCCTGGATACCGTAGGAGTGCTTTGGGTGTACCAAACGTCACAACGTAACTGGGTGACTATAAAGGTATACTACGGGTATCTCCGAAAGTGACTGTTGGGTTGACACGGATCAAGACTGGGATTTGTCACTCCATATGACGGAGAGGTATCACTGGGCCCACTCGGTAATGCATCATCATAATGAGCTCAAAGTGACCAAGTGTCTGGTCACGGGATCATGCATTACGGTACGAGTAAAGTGACTTGCCGGTAACGAGATTGAACGAGGTATTGGGATACCGACGATCGGATCTCGGGCAAGTAACATACCGATTGACGAAGGGAATTGTATGCGGGATTGATTGAATCCTCGACATCGTGGTTCATCCGATGAGATCATCGAGGAGCATGTGGGAGCCAACATGGGTATCCAGATCCCGCTGTTGGTTATTGGCCGGAGAGTCGTCTCGGTCATGTCTACATGTCTCCCGAACCCGTAGGGTCTACACACTTAAGGTTCGGTGATGCTAGGGTTGTAGGGATATGTATATGCAGTAACCCGAATGTTGTTCGGAGTCCCGGATGAGATCCCGGACGTCACGAGGAGTTCCGGAATGGTCCGGAGGTAAAGAATTATATATAGGAAGTGCTATTTCGGGCATCGGGACAAGTTTCAGGGTCACCGGTATTGTACCGGGACCACCGGAAGGGTCCCGGGGGTCCATCGGGTGGGGCCACCTGCCCCGGGGGGCCACATGGGCTGTAGGGGTGTGCGCCTTGGCCTGTATGGGCCAAGGGCACCAGCCCCAAGAGGCCCATGCGCCAAGAGATCAAGAAAGGAAGAGTCCTAAAGGGGGAAGGCACCTCCTAGGTGCCTTGGGGAGGAGGGATTCCTCCCTTGGCCGCCGCCCCCCCTAGGAGATTGCATCTCCTAGGGACGGCGCTCCCCCTAGGCTCCCTATATATAGTGGGGGAAGGAGGGTCTCTCACCCCACGCCTTTGGTGCCTCCCTCTCCCTCTCCAACACATCCTCCTCCTCCATAGTGCTTGGCGAAGCCCTGCCGGAGTACTGCAGCTCCATCACCACCACGCCGTCGTGCTGCTGCTGGAGCCATCTTCCTCAACCTCTCCTTCCCCCTTGCTGGATCAAGAAGGAGGAGACGTCACGCTGACCGTACATGTGTTGAACGCGGAGGTGCCGTCCGTTCGGCGCTAGGATCTCCGGTGATTTGGATCACGTCGAGTACGACTTCCTCATCCCCGTTCTTTGAACGCTTCCGCGCGTGATCTACAAAGGTATGTAGATGCAATCCAATCACTCGTTGCTAGATGAACTCCTAGATGGATCTTGGTGAAACCATAGGAAAATTTTTGTTTTCTGCAACGTTCCCCAACAATTAACACAGTCCACAATCTTTGGTCCAAGCTTACGCTTTTTGGGGATCGGCACATTAACTTTCGCCAAGCAGCCCCAAGTACATAAGTATGAGAGTGTTGTCCTTCTCTTGGTCCACTTCTCGTAAGGAGTGATCTCATTATCCTTTGTCGGAACTTTATTCAAGACATGACATGATGTCATTATAGCCTCCCCCCACCATGCCTTGGATAAACCCGACGTATCTAACATGGCGTTAACCAAATCAGTTAGAGTATGGTTTTTCCGCTCGGCAACCCCATTTCACTAGGGTGAGCAGGGAGGCGTCCTCTCATGAATAATGCCGTGTTCCTCACAAAAGGCATCAAACTCTTTCGAGAAGTACTCTCCACCACGATCTGACCGGACTCGTTTAATTTTCTTTTCAAGTTGATTCTCAACTTCTACCTTATAGATTTTGAAGTAGTGTAGAGCCTCATCTTTAGTATTTAACAGATACACATATCAATATCTAGTGGAATCATCTATCAAAGTCATGAAATATTTCTTTCCACCTTTAGTCAACACACCATTCATCTCACAAAGATCAGAATGTATGAGTTCCGGTGGTGCTAAGTGTCTCTCCTCTGCTGCCTTGTGAGGCTTGCGAGGTTGCTTAGATTGCACACACGAATGGCACATAGAACCTTTGGCTAAAGTGAAACTCGAGATTAAATTCGATTTTGCTAGCCGCGTCATAACGCCGAAACTAATGTGACAAAGACGTGAATGCCAGACTTCAGATTCATTAACGCTCAAATGAATATTGTTCATGACTTTATTACATATATCTGCAAGAGAAAGGCGGAACATGCCTCCGCAGTCATAACCCTTTCCAACAAATAGTCCATATTTCGTAACAACTAATTTATTAGACTCGAATACCAACTTAAATCCTTCTCTACATAGTAGGGAACCACTAACGAGGTTCTTCTTGATGGAGGGGACATGCTGCACGTTCTTCAGCTACACGATCCTTCCCGGAGTAAACTTCAGATCGACCGTGCCAACACCAAGAACAGAAGCACTCGCGCCATTCCCCATTAGTACGGACCCGTGACCTGTGGCCTGGTAAGAAGAAAATAATGAAATGTCAGCACACACATGAACACCTGCACCTGTGTCGACCCACCAATCAGTGGACGGCCAAACTGAAAATACAACAAATAAATTACTGTACCCAGATGCACGACTCTCATTGTTGCTCACAATCATATAGACAGACTTGGAGTCCTGTCCTTGCTTCTTGTACTTGTTTGGGCACTTATTGGCCCAATGTTCAACCGAACCACAAGTAAAGCAGCCCTCATCCTTCTTGTTCTTCTTGAAGGTCTTCTTACCCTTCTTCTTAAAGTCGGCACTCTGTTGGACACCGTTCTTTCCCTTGGGCTTGTGGGAATTGGAGTTCTTCTGATGCACCATATTGGCCACAGAAGTTCCTTCGACCCCTTTCCCATGCGAGTCCTTTGCCCTTGAATTCTTCTCAACACTCAGATGGCCAATGACATCCTCCACAGAGAATTCACGTCTCTAATGTTTCAGAGTGGTGGCAAAGTTCCTCCAGGAATTGGGGAGCTTAGCGATTATGCAGCCCGCGACAAACTTTCCCAGTAACTCACACTTAAGAAGCTCAAGCTCCTTAACAATGCATATTATCTCATGAGCCTGCTCCAATACAGGACGGTTTTCAACCATCTTGTAATCGTGGAACTGCTCTATAATATACATCTCGCTCCCTGCATCGGCAGCCCCGAACTTAGATTCGAGCGCCTCCCACAAGTCCTTGGTAGACCGCACATGCAAATATGCGTCAACCAGCTTATCTCCAATCATGCTCAGAACTGCCCTGAGGAACACGACTGTGGCCTCCTTGAACGCCTTCTCCTGTTTAGGAGCGATCGTTCCTGTGGGAGTCACACCGGCGACCCAAAACACGTTCATGGCCGTGAGCCATAAGGTGGTTTTAGTCTGCCAACGCTTAAAGTACGTCCCCGTAAATGGGGACGGTTTCAGTGCAGCAGCAAAACCAGAATTCAAAAAACTCCTACACAGATTAGGTTTTTGGATTGATAAGTAAATAGGCAGTTTTCTGATTAAATTAATCCATGAATAAATCATGAGCATGACATGGACAACATTGATAACACATTGATTACGATCTTATAGAGCATGTACTACGCACATAGTAGAAACATCTATGCATATCGCTAGTACTGCTACAACAGAAAGAAACACGAGAGGGATAAGCGATGTATACCATCCATTCGGCCACGCGGTGGTGGTTGCGGTGACAGCAGCCACAACATCCTCGACGGCCTTCTTGTCGGCCTCGGCCTTCTCAGCGGCGGCACGGTCGGCGTCGGTCGACATGGTGATGACGAAGATGGTGCGGACGTAGATGAACAGAAGCGAGTAGTCGCGTAGTCACTACCCAAAAACCTAATCGCCCCTCTCCCGTATAGGATCCGGAGAGGCGGAGTTTCGGAGGCCTGCTCTCCCGTCAACCGTGTACGCGGTGAATGGGATGGAGTCACCGGCGGCAGCAGCAGAAGAGGAACGACGTGGGCGTGGAAGCGGAGATGGAGATGCGTTCTGGTTTTCGCGGCGGCTAGGGTTGGCAGTGCCCCACATATATATGTGCGGCCGCGCGTGGAGAGACGTGGGCTGAACCCACGTCCAAGTTGGTAGCCCATGATGCGACGTCTCAGATCGTGGCCCTACCTGTCAAAGACTCTCTATTCCTGACTGGCAAAAAGAAGCGCATAGGAGTGAGCTCGGCTCGGCTCAATCCCGCAACCCGCGGCGCGGCGCAGCGCGACGCGTCGTGACGAGGCAAGCGGAGGAGGAGGGTAGGGTTGGCAGTGCCCCACATATATATGTGCGGCTGCGCGTGGAGAGACGTGGGCTGAACCCACGTCCAAGTCGGTAGCCCATAATCCGACGTCTCAGATCGTGGCCCTACCTGTCAAAGACTCTTCGTTCCTGACCGGCAAAAAGAAGCGCATAGGAGTGAGCTCGGCTCGGCTCGGCTCAATCACGCGGCGTGGCGCGGCGCGGCGCGGCGCGACGCGTCGTGACGAGGCGAGCGGAGGAGGAGGAGTGCGCGAGGGCCTCATCTCTTCTCAAGCTCCAATAGCACGAGGGAGAGAATCCCTTATAAACCACTCCAACTCTCCTTCCACTTCCGGAGTGGGACTAAACTTCCCACCACCTTGTCATGCCACCTACATGGGCCCTTAAAGATTAAATCTGAAATTGTCATATGAGCTCTAGGCCCATCTCATATTTCAACAATCCCCCACCAGATCTCAGGGCCCACTTTGCCCTTTGTTCCAAACGCGATTTTGATATAACAGCATCTCAGTGGAGACTGATTAAGGTTGAGCTCCACCTAGACCAAGTAGCTACACTCCTTCACAACTGAACAATGGACTATGCCTTGAATTGTCAGTTTGGTGTCAAGAAGTTTCACCACAAGTCTCACTGATACGAGGCTGCCGAAGGACAACCCCTTGGGTGGATCATATTAGTCACACTCCTAGCATGTTCATGAGCTTGCTAGAGATCACTCCAATCTCATAGACTGTGACCAGCAGTCGGGCTCATATAGGTGTGTTCCTCCAAAGATCGCTCTGTAGGATAGCATCTTGCTTATACATATAAGACTTGGAACACATTAAGACAATAGTCATCCTTCCATACAGTTTCTGAGAGTATTGCATCTCCAACGGAGTGGGTTAGTAAAGTTACTCTCCTCAGTTCACCGCTAGCTTGTTTTCCCAGGTCCTACTTCACGGGATCTCCGATCACATAGGTTGGGTTACTACCATGGCAACTCATGTGGGTCTCATACCCATCTCCCTTGATGCGCTATCTATCACAACACGTGATATCCCTTTAGTAAAGGGATCTGCCAGAGTCTTAGCCGTTTGAATATAATCCAACGCTATCACTCTGGAGTTCTTCAATTTTCTGACAGCTTTCAATCTCATTCTTATGTGTTTGTTGGACTTCATGTTGTCCTTTGAACTCTTCACCTTGACAATAACTGTTTGATTGTCGCAGTTCATAAGGATGGCCGGAACCAGCTTCTCAACCACTGGCAAGTCCATCAACAGATCTCGAAGCCATTCTGCTTCGCCACCCGATGTGTCTAATGCTGTTATTCCGCTTCCATTGTCGATCTTGTTAAGATCGTTTGCTTGCAAGACTTCCAGGAAACAGCACCACCTCCAAGAGTAAACATATACCCAGTTGTGGCCTTCATCTCATCAGCATCAGAGATCCAATTCGCATCACTATACCCTTCAAGTACCGACGGGTATCCGGTATAGTGAAGTCCATAATTCATAGTACCTTTCAGATAGCGCATAACTCTCTCAAGAGCACGCCAATGTACATCACCCGGTGTGGAAACAAATCGGCTCAGTTTGCTAATAGCAAATGCGATGTCAGGTCTCGTTGTGCTCGCGAGATACTGGAGTGAACCAACAATCTGAGAGTATCTCAATTGATCTATAGTTGTGCCTTTATACATTCGAATCAGCACACTAGAATCATATGGTGTTTGAGATGGTTTGTAGTCCGAATATCCAAAGCGACTCAACACCTTCTCAACATAATGGGATTGCAGAAGTGTAATCTCACCCTCATCATCTCTCAATAGCTTGACGTTCAAGATAACATCAGCCACTCCAAGGTCCTTCATCTCAAAGTTCTGAGATAGGAAAGACTTAATCTCCTCGATCGACTTGAGATTAGTCCCAAATATCAGTATGTCATCAACATACAAACACAATATAACTCCTTCGCCCCCACCATAGCGATAGTATACACATTTGTCGGCCTCATTAACAACAAACCCAACAGATGTCAACGTTTCATTAAACTTGTCATGCCATTGCCTAGGCGCTTGTCTCAGGCCATACAAAGATTTCACCAACTTACACACCTTTCCTTCCTGACCATCCATCACAAAGCCATCAGGCTGTTGCATATAGATTTCCTCCTTTAGCTCTCCGTTCAGGAAAGCCATCTTAACATCCATCTGATGAACGAGAAGACCATGCGAGGCCGCCAACGAGAGTAATACTCGAATGGTGGTCAGTCTGGCCACAAGTGAATAAGTATCGAAGAAATATTCTTCTTCTTCTTTCTGGGCATAACCCTTGGCCATAAGCCTAGCCTTGTACTTTTCTATCGTACCGTCGGGCCTAAGCTTCTTCTTGAACACCCACTTGCATCCCAATGGTTTGCAACCATAAGGACGTTCAGTAAGCTCCCAAGTCCCGTTAGCCATGATGGAATCCATCTCGCTACGGACTGCATCCTTCCAGTAGTCAGCTTCTGGAGATGCATACACTTCTGAAATAGAAGTGGGATTAACCTCCACGAGGTATATGAAGAAATCATCACCAAAGGTCTTTACAGTCCTTTGTCTCTTGCCCCTACCAAGGGTTTCCTCATTATCCTCCTCAGGATTTTCATCATGTGTTTGATTATAATATTCCATCGGAATGGCAGGTTCAGGAGTCTCCTCAGATTCCTGTCTAGAAGTGCTTTGTACATCTCTCATGGGGAAAATGTCCTCAAAGAATGTAGCATCTTTAGACTCCATAATTGTACCGACCTTCATGTCAGGTACCTCAGATTTCACTACTAGAAATCTATAGCCAACACTATTCATAGCGTAGCCCAAATTAACACACAGTCCACAGTCTTTGGTCCAAGCTTATGCTTTTTGGGGATCGGCACATTAACTTTCGCCAAGCAGCCCCAAGTACGTAAGTACGAGAGCGTTGTCCTTCTCTTGGTCCACTTCTCGTAAGGAGTGATCTCATTATCCTTTGTCAAAACTTTATTCAGGACATGACATGATGTTATTATAGCCTCCCCCCACCATGCCTTGGATAAACCCGACGTATCTAACATGGCGTTAACCAAATCAATTAGAGTACGGGCTTTTCGCTTGGCAACTCTGTTTGACTAGGGTGAGTAGGGAGGCATCCTCTCGTGAATAATGCCATGTTCCGCGCAAAAGGCATCAAACTCTTTCGAGAAGTACTCTCCACCACGATCTGACCGGACTCGTTTAATTTTCTTTTCAAGTTGATTCTCAACTTCTGCCTTATAGATTTTGAAGTAGTGTAGAGCCTCATCTTTAGTATTTGACAGATACACATAGCAATATCTAGTGGAATCATCTATCAAAGTCATGAAATATTTCTTTCCACCTTTAGTCAACACACCATTCATCTCACAAAGATCAGAATGTATGAGTTCCAGTGGCGCTAAGTGTCTCTCCTCTGCTGCCTTGTGAGGCTTGCGAGGTTGCTTAGATTGCACACATGAATGGCACATAGAACCTTTGGCTAAAGTGAAACTCAGGATTAAATTCGATTTTGCTAGCCACATCATCACGCCGAAACTAATGTGACAAAGACGTGAATGCCAGACTTCAGATTCATTAACGCTCAAATGAATATTGTTCACGACTTTATTACATAGATCTGCAAGAGAAAGGCGGAACATGCCTCCGCAGTCATAACCCTTTCCAACAAATAGTCCATATTTCATAACAACTAATTTATTAGACTCGAATACCAACTTAAATCCTTCTCTACACAGAAGGGAACCACTAACGAGGTTCTTCTTGATGGCGGGGACATGCTGCACGTTCTTTAGCTGCACGATCCTTCCCGAAGTAAACTTCAGATTGCCCGTGCCAACACCAAGAATAGAAGCACTCGCGCCATTCCCCATCAGTACGGACCCGTGACCTGTGGCCTGGTAAGAAGAAAACAATGAAATGTCAGCACACACATGAACACCTGCACCTGTGTCGACCCACCAATCGATGGACGGCAAAACTGAAAATACAGCAAATAAATTACCATACCAAGATGCACCACTCTCATTGTTGCTCACAATCATATTGACAGACTTGGAGTCCTGCCCTTGCTTCTTGTACTTGTTTGGGAACTTATTGGCCCAATGTTCTACCGAACCACAAGTAAAGCAGCCCTCATCCTTCTTGTTCTTCTTGAAGGTCTTCTTACCCTTCTTCTTAAAGTCGGCACTCTGTTGGACACCGTTCTTTCCCTTGGGCTTGTGGGAATTGGAGTTCTTCTGATGCACCATATTGGCCACAGAAGTTCCTTCGAACCCTTTCCTGTGCGAGTCTTTTGCCCTTAAATTCTG
This sequence comes from Triticum aestivum, assembly GCF_018294505.1. NCBI lineage: Eukaryota > Viridiplantae > Streptophyta > Magnoliopsida > Poales > Poaceae > Triticum > Triticum aestivum. The sequence continues at coordinate 179,289,081 of NC_057803.1, read as the reverse complement.
CTCAACACTCAGATGGCCAATGACATCCTCCATAGAGAATTCACGCCTCTGATGTTTCAGAGTGGTGGAAAAGTTCCTCCAGGAATTGGGGAGCTTAGCGATTATGCAGCCCGCGACAAACTTGCCCGATAACTCTTACTTAAGAAGCTCAAGCTCCTTAACAATGCATATTATCTCATGAGCCTGCTCCAATACAGGACGGTTTTCAACAATCTTGTAATCGTGGAACTGCTCTATAATATACATCTCGCTCCCTGCATCGGCAGCCCCAAACTTAGATTCGAGCGCCTCCCACAAGTCCTTGGCAGACCGCACATGCAAATATGCGTCAACCAGCTTATCTCCAATCACGCTCAGAACTGCCCCGAGGGACACGAAAGTGGCCTCCTTGAACGCCTTCTCCTGTTCAAGAGCGATCGTTCTTGTGGGAGTGATGACCCACAAGTATAGGGGATCTATCGTAGTCCTTTCGATAAGTAAGAGTGTCGAACCCAACGAGGAGCAGAAGGAAATGATAATCGGTTTTCAGCAAGGTATTCTCTGCAAGTACTGAAATAAGTGGTAACAGATAGTTTTGTGATGAGATAATTTGTAACGAGCAACAAGTAACAAAAGTAAATAAAGTGCAGCAAGGTGGCCCAATCCTTTTTCTAGCAAAGGACAAGCCTAGACAAACTCTTATATAAGGAAAAGCGCTTCCGAGGACACATGGGAATACCGTCAAGCTAGTTTTCATCACGTTCATATGATTTGCGTTCGGTACTTTGATAATTTGACATGTGGGTGGACCGGTGCTTGGGTATTGTTCTTACTTTAACAAGCATCCCACTTATGATTAACCTCTATTGCAAGCATCCGCAACTACAACAAAAGTATTAAGGTAAACCTAACCATAGCATGACACATATGGATCCAAATCAGCCCCTTACGAAGCAACGCATAAACTAGGGTTTAAGCTTCTATCACTCTAGCAACCCATCATCTACTTATTAGCCTTCCTCTAGGCCCAAATAATGGTGAAGTGTTATGTAGTCAACGTTCACATAACACCACTAGAGGCTAGACAACATACATCTCATCAAAATATCGAACGAATACCAAATTCACATGACTACTAATAGCAAGACTTCTCCCTTGTCCCCAGGAACAAATGTAACTACTCACAAAGCATATTCATGTTCATAATCAGAGGGGTAATAATATGCATAAAGGATCTGAACATATGATCTTCCACCAATTAAACCAACTAGCATCAACTACAATGAGTAATTAACACTACTAGCAACCTACTAGCACCAATCCCGGACTTGGAGACAAGAATTGGATACAAGAGATGAACTAGGGTTTTGAGATGAGATGGTGCTGATGAAGTTGTTGATGGAGATTGCCCTCTCCCATGAGAGAAGCGTTGGTGATGACGATGGCGATGATTTCTCCCTCCGGGTGGGAAGTTTCCCCGGTAGAACAGCTCTGCCGGAGCTCTAGATTGGATCCGCCAAGGTTCCGCCTCGTGGCAGCGGAGTTTCATCCTGAAAGGTTGCTTCTGGTTTTTTTCTCGATGAAAGACTTCATATAGCAGAAGATGGTTATCGGAGAGCCACCATGGGGCCCACGAGGTAGGGGGCGCGCCCTAGGGGGGTGCTCCCCACCCTTGTGGAAAGGGTGTGGGCCCCTGGTCTTCATCTTTGGCGAGGATTTTTCATTATTTATTATAAGGTATTCCGTGGAGTTTCAGGACTTTTGGAGTTGTGCAGAATAGGTCTCTAATATTTGCTCCTTTTCCATCCCAGAATTCCAGCTGCCGGCATTCTCCCTCCTTTATGTAAACCTTATAAAATAAGAGAGAATAGCCATAAGTATTGTGATATAATGTGAAATAACAGCCCATAATGCAATAAATATCGATATAAAAGCATGATATAAAATGGACGTATCAATGATGCGTCTCCAATGTATCTACTTTTCTAAACACTTTTACCCTTGTTTTGGACTCTAACTTGTATGATTTGAATGGAACTAACCTGGACTGACGCTGTTTTCAGCAGAATTGCCATGATGTTGTTTTATGTGCAGAAAACAAAAGTTCTCGGAATGACCTGAAACTCCACGGGATATCTTACAATAAATAACAAAAAAATCCTCGCCAAAGATGAAGACCAGGGGGCCCACACCCTTCTCACGAGGGTGGGGGGAGCGCCCCCCTAGGGCGCGCCCCCTACCTCGTGGGCCCCCTGGAGACCCCCCGACTCCAATTCCAACTCTATATAACTACTTTCGGGGAGAAAAAAATAGGGGAGAAGAAATCATCGCGTTTACGATATGGAGCCGCTGCCAAGCCCTAAAACCTCTCGGGAGGGCTGATGTGGAGTCCGTTCGGGGCTCCAGAGAGGGGGATTCGTCGCCGTCGTCATCATTAACCATCCTCCATCACCAATTTCATGATGCTCACCGTCATGCGTGAGTAATTCCATCATAGGCTTGCTGGACGGTGATGGGTTGGATGAGATTCACCATGTAATCGAGTTAGTTTTGTTAGGGTTTGATCCCTAGTATCCACTATGTTCTGAGATTGATGTTGCTATGACTTTGCTATGCTTAATGCTTGTCACTAGGGCCCGACTGCCATGATTTCAGATCCAAACCTATTATGTTTTCATCAATATATGAAAGTTCTAGATCCTATCTTGCAAGTCTATAGTCACCTATTATGTGTTATGATCCGTTACCCCCGAAGTGACAATAATCGGGATACTTACCAGTGATGACCGTAGTTTGAGGAGTTCATGTATTCACTATGTGCTAATGCTTTGTTCCGGTTCTCTATTAAAAGGAGGCCTTAATATCCCTTAGTTTCCATTAGGACCCCGCTGCCACGGGAGGGTAGGACAAAAGATGTCATGCAAGTTCTTTTCCATAAGCACGTATGCCTATATTTGGAATACATGCCTACATTACATTGACGAATTGGAGCTAGTTCTGTGTCACCCTATGTTATGACTGTTACATGATGAACCACATCCGGCATAATTATCCATCATTGATCCGATGCCTACGAGCTTTCCATATACTGGTTTACACTTATTTACTTTCCTGTTGCTATTGTTACAATCACTACAAAACACCAAAAACATTACTTTGCTTTCATTACTCTTTTGTTACCGTTACCATCACTATCATATTACTTTTCTACTAAACACTTTGCTATAGATACTAAGTTTCCAGGTGTGGTTGAATTGACAACTCAGTTGCTAATACTTGAGAATATTCTTTGGCTCCCCTTGTGTCGAATCAATAAATTTGGGTTGAATACTCTACCCTCGAAAGCTGTTGCGATCCCCTATACTTGTGGGTTATCAATACTAATTTCTGCCGCCGTTGCCGGGGAGCATAGCTCTATTCTTTGAGTCACTTGGGATTTATATCTACTGGACACTATGAAGAACTTGAGAGATCCAAAAACTAAGATCTATCCCTCAACTACGAGGAGAGGTAAGGAACTGCCATGTAGCTGTGCACTTGATTCACCTTCTGTTATGAGTAAGCTTGCGACACCTACACCTACTTCTGCTATTCGTTCTGATATGTCGCATGTTATTGATGATGCTACTTCTGCTATGCATGATACTTATGATGAAACTACCTCTATGCCTGATACTACTATGCCACTTAGTGATTTTCTCGAGGAACGACTTGCTAGGGCTAGAGAGATTGAAAATACTGAATCTGATTATGAAGATGAAAGTGATGATGAAGAATCACTTGTTATTCCTGTGGGTTATTTATTTGATCAAGATGCTTCTTTAGCTATTTTAGCCTGCAAAGATAGATATGAACTCAAAAGGTTATTAGCTAAATGGAATAAGCAATCTCCAAATGCTAGGATGAGACCTGACCCTACTTTTGCTACTTCACCTATATGTGTTGCTGATAAGGATTATGAATTTTCTGTTGATCCTGATATAACTACTTTGGTTGAATCTGATCCTTTTCATGGTTATGAATCTGAAACTATTGTAGCACATCTTACTAAATTAAATGATATAGCCACCCTGTTCACTAATGATGAGAGATCTCGCTACTTTTATATCCTTAAAATATTTCCGTTCTCAATTAAGGGTGATGCTAAGGTATGGTTTAATTCTCTTGATCCTGGTTGTGTGCGTAGTCCCCAGGATATGATTTATTACTTCTCTGCTAAATATTTCCCTGCTCATAAGAAACAAGCTGCTTTAAAGGAAATATACAACTTTGTGCAAATTAAAGAAGAGAGTCTCCCACAAGCTTGGGGGAGGCTTCTCAAATTACTTAATGCTTTGCCTGATCATCCTCTTAAGAAAAATGAAATACTTGATATCTTTTATAATGGACTAACCGATGCTTCCACAAGCTTGGGGGAGGTTCTCTTTTCAGGGAAAGAACACCGGATGAAGCTAAAATCTTATTGAATAATATGTTGACAAATGAAAATAATTGGGAACCTCTTGAGCTAGCTCCTGCTCCAATTAATGATCCTATCCCTAAACCAACTCCGAAGAAGAGAGGTGTTCTATTTCTCAGTCCTGAAGATATGCAAGAGGCAAAGAAATCTATGAAAGAAAAAGGTATTAAAGCTGAAGATGTTAAGAATTTACCTCCCATTGAAGAAATACTTGGTCTCAATTTACCGCCTGATGAAGAAATATATGATCTTAATCCTTTATTTATTGAAGAACCTCCTAACCTCGATAACCCGACACAGGTAGTAAAGGTAAATTCTCTCTATAGATGTGATAAAGCTGAAATCCCTCCTACTAAAATTGCTAGTCAATGCTTGGATGAGTTTGATAATTTTATGTTTAAGCAAGAAGACTTCAATGCTTATTTTGGTAGACAATTAAAACAAGATGATGATATGATTAAATACTTGGGTTATTATATGGCTAATATTAGAGGTGAACTTAAACTTGTTAGCAAACATGCTTCTATGGTTACCACTCAAGTAGAACAAGTACTTAAAGCTCAAAAAGAATTGCTCAATGAGATGAATAGTAAGAAAAATGATTATGCTGTTAAAGTGGCTACTAGAACTGGTAGAATGACTCAGGAACCTTTGTATCCTGAAGGCCACCCTAAGAGAATTGAGCAAGATCCTCAGAGAAATAAAATTGATGCACCTAGTTCTTCTAAAAAGAAGAAAAAGAAAAATGATAGAACTGTGCAAACTTCTAGTGAACCTATTGCTGAACCACCTGATAATCCAAATGATATCTCTATGTCTGATGTTGAAACACAATCTGGTAATGAACATGAACCTAATGAAAATGTTAATGATGATGTTCATATTAATGCTCAATGTAGTAATGCTAATGATGTAGAAATTGAACCTGCTGTTGATCTTGATAACCCACAATCAAAGAATCAATGTTATGATAAGAAAGACTTTGTTGCTAGGAAACATGGTAAAGAAAGAGAACCTTGGGTTCAGAAACCCATGCCTTTTCCTCCCAAACCATCCAAGAAAAAGGATGATGAGGATTTTGAGCGCTTTGCTGAAATGATTAGACCTATCTTTTTACGTATGTGATTAACTGATATACTCAAAACAAATCCTTATGCTAAGTACATGAAAGATATTATTACAAATAAAAGAAAGATACCGGAAGCTGAAATTTCCACCATGCTTGCTAATTATACTTTTAAGGGTGGAATACCAAAGAAACTTGGAGATCCAGGAGTACCTACTATACCATGCTCCATTAAAAGAAACTATGTTAAAACTGCTTTATGTGATCTTGGAGCCGGTGTTAGTGTCATGCCTCTCTCTTTATATCGTAGACTTGATTTGAATAAGTTGACACCTACTGAAATATCTTTGCAAATGGCTGATAAATCAACTGCTATACCTGTCGGTATTTGTGATGATGTGCCTGTTGTGGTTGCAACCGTTACTATTTTAACGGACTTTGTTATTCTTGATATTCCCGGGGACGATAGTATGTCTATTATTCTTGGAAGACCTTTTCTTAATACTGCAGGGGCTGTTATTGATTGCAACAAAGGCAATGTCACTTTTCATGTTAATGGTAATGAGCATACGGTACACTTTCCGATGAAACAACCTCAAGTTCATAGTATCAATTCTATCGGAAAAATTCCATCGATTATATTTGGAGGTTTTGAATTTCCTCTTCCTACTGTCAAGAAGAAATATGATATACTTATTATTGGGGATGTGAATATCCCTGTTGAGGTAACCTAGTGTTATTTGAAATTTCTCCGGTTTCATGTTAATCAGAATGGGTTTGTTAACAAGACTGGATCAACCTTGTTAGTGGATCCCTTTTGACGAGCATGAGATGGATGAAACTAGAAGCACAACCTTTTGTACCCTCTCTATACTTTCTGTTTCTTAGTTGAAATAAAGTAAAAATAAATAATTTTCTGTCTGTTATCTGATTATCCGTGCAATATAAAAATACCTCGAAAATAAAAGTTCTCCAAATGCCCTGAAAATTAAATATGATTTTTTATAGAATATTTGAGGATTTATGAAACAAAGAAAACACCAGGGGGGCCAACCACCTTGCCACGAGGGTGCAGGGCGCGCCCACCCCCCTAGGGCGCGCCCCCTACCTCGTGGGCCCATGGTGGCCCTCCTCCATTTATTCTTCCAGCCACACACTTCATCTTCCTCCCCCAAACATGAAAAACCAACTCAAACCCGAGTCCAAGCTCGTTTTGCTGCCATTTTCGATCTCCTTGCTCAAAGCACCTCTCACAAAACTGCTTGGGGAGATTGTTCCTTGGTATGTGACTCCTCCATTGGTCCAATTAGTTTTTGTTCTAGTGCTTTATTCATTGCAAATTTGTGTTGCTTAGGTGACCCTATTCTTGAGCTTGCATGTCAAATTTATATGGTCAAAAGTAGTTTTGATGCATGATATAGGCCCTAGGCACTTGTAGGAGTAGTTGCTATCAATATTATTGAGTTTTGTTTACTTTTGTTTTGAAGTTACTAATTTTTTTCAGAATTTTTCAGAGGAAGAAATATGCTTAGGAAAATGTTCCAAGGTGGTTCTTCAAAGAAGCAAGGACCCAGGCTTGCAATGCGTGATGCTGACGAAGAGCCACCAAGAGACGCTCCAATGCGTCCTTGTGAGTGGCCATCTGAAAAATTTATGGATCGAGCAGGAATTAAAGAAGAATTTAACGCATATTTGCGTAATGCCGATCTTGAGGACTTTGAGGCAGACAAATGCCCCCAGTATCATGAGCTCACAAGCTCTTTTGTGAGGAGGTTTGAGTATTCATCTTCGCGTAATTCTCCTTCAGTCATGTTTGATCTTTATGACAAATCTTATACCATGGACTTAGAGGATTTCACTTTTGCTTGCAAACTTCCACAATGGGGTAGTGTTAGGGATCCCCCTAAATCTGAATTTTGAAACTTTCTTGCTAGTATAACTGTAGGGGAATCTAGAGATATAACACAAGCTACCATAGGGAGCATTCACTTTCCTGCTATACATTATTTTGCTCTCTTCATAGGTAGGTGCATAAATGCTAAGGATGAAGCATGTCACATGTGTGTCCCTGACCTTAGCATTCTCAGGAGTGCTGTGTCAGGAGACCAATCTTATCATATGGGAGCCATTGTAGCCCGTAGGTTGCATCATAATAGACATAATGGAGATTTCTTTGGAGGAATTTATGCAACCCGCTTAGCCAAATTTCTTGAGATAGACGTTCGTGAAGGAGACATGGAGTTGCCTCCTGCTTATTTAGATTTTGATTCTATGGGTTCCCACCATTTTGTCGAGAGGAACGAATCACCTCTCCAGTACCGACTAATCTTTGACAGACGCCGTGCTGTCCATATTACTCTCCTTGCTCCTGCTTTCTTTGATTATCAGGCAAGAGGAGGATATACTATTACCAGAGAGGTGGCAGATGAGTACGAGAGGAGAGCGGAGGCCGCTCGTCGCCACGCTGCAGCTCAGGAGGCGATAGCCACTGCATCTCAGTACGACCTCAACTATTATTATGGATATCAGCCAGCCCAGCCGTGGCCATAGACCAACTTAGGCCAAAAGCCTAAGCTTGGGGGAGTACGTATTTCTCACCGACATTACATTTATCTTCACACACACTCATTGCCAGATGTCGGTGCTCATACTTTTTCATTGTATCATCCATGCTAGTTTATTTTCTTTTATGCTTTCCTTTTGTGTGTTTGATGAACCTTAAGAAAAAACCAAAAAAATTAGTTGTAGCTTTTAATTAATTTACTTTCCATGCTGTAGTAGTAATTAAAAAGAAAACCCAAAAATATTTCCTATTCTTCTTTTGCTTGTTGGGAGCTTTCCCGTGTAAATAGTTTTATTTCTTTTCTTTTCTTTGGGGGTCAGTAGGAGAAGACCTTGATTAAATTGTTGAAGTGGCTCTTATATGCATTATTGTTTATCTGACAAAAGAGCCCATATTGCCTTGTCTTCTCCTGTTTATTGAATGCTCGCAGATTCCAGCTTAGTCCAATGCACGTGCACTCTTATTATTATTCACATCGTTCGGTCGTGCAAGTGAAAGGCAATTATGATGATATATGATGGACTGACTGAGATGAGAAAAGCTGGTATGAACTCGACCTCTTTTGTTTTTGTAAATATGATGAGTTCATCGTTCTTGATTCAGCTTGTTATGAATAAACATGTTTGCAATGACAATTAGAGATCATAGTTGCTTATGCCATGCTTGATTAGCTATGAGTTATAATGGTTTACCTTGCGTGCCAACATGCTATTAAAATGGTTATGATGTGGTATGATAGGGTGGTATCCTCCTCTGAATGATTTAAGTGACTTGACTTGGCACATGTTCACGCATGTAGTTGAAACAAATCAACATAGCCTTCACGATATTTATGTTCATGGTGGATTATATCCTACTCATGCTTGCATCCAATGTTTATTAATTTTAATGCATGTACATGGCTGTTGTCGCTCTCTAGTTGATCGCTTCCCAGTCTTTTGCTAGCTTTCACCTGTACTAAGCGGGAATACTGCTTGTGCATCCAAACTCCTTTAACCCCAAAGTTATTCCACATGAGTCCACTATACCTTCCTATATGCGGTATCTACCTGCCGTTCCAAGTAAATTTGTATGTGCCAAACTCTAAACCTTCAAATAATTATCCTGTTTTGTATGCTCGAATAGCTCATATATCAACTAGGGTTGTCTGTATCTTCCATGTTAGGCAGGTTATTCTCAAGAGGAGTGGACTCCGCTCCTCATTCACGAGATAAAGGGTTGGTCATCGGGATGCCCAGTCCCATGCTTTATGCAAACTAAATCAAAATAATTGCAAACAAAACTCCCCCTGGGACCTGATGTATGTTAGAGGCACTTGTTGTTTCGAGCAAGCCATGGATTGATGTTTGTTGGTGGAGGGGGAGTATAAACTTTACCATTCTGTTTGGGAACCGCCTATAATGTGTGTAGCATGGAAGATATCGCCATCTCTCGATTGTTATGTTGACAATGAAAGTATACCTCTCAAAATTTTATTCACCTCTATTTCAGAACCGAGCTCTGGCACCTCTACAAATCCATGCTTCCCTCTGCGAAGGGCCTATCTATTTAATTTTATGTTGAGTCATCACCCTCTTATTAAAAAGCACTAGCTGGTGAGGGCAGCTGTCATTTGCATTCATTACTGTTAATTTATATTGGGTGTGACTATGATTGGATCTCTTTTACCATGAATTACAATGTCTAGTTAGTCCTTGATGTTTAAAGGTGCTCTGCATTTATGTTTTGCGGTCTCAGAAAGGGCTAGCGAGATACCATCTTGTTATATCATATTATGATTGTTTTGAGAAAGTGTTGTCATCCGAGATTTATTATTATGGCTTGCTAGTTGATTATGCTATTGATATGGGTAATCATGAGACCTGAGAATTATTGCAAATGTGGTTAGTTATAATCTTTGCTGAAAACTTGAATGCTAGCTTGACATATTTACAATAACAAGAGCAAACAGAGTTTGTAAAAGTTTTTCTTTATTTCTTTCAGTTTGTCAACTGAATTGCTTGAGGACAAGCAAGGTTTTAAGCTTGGGGGAGTTGATACGTCTCCAATGTATCTACTTTTCCAAACACTTTTGCCCTTTTTTGGACTCTAACTTGTATGATTTGAATGGAACTAACCCGGACTGACGCTGTTTTCAGCAGAATTGCCATGGTGTTGTTTTATGTGCAGAAAACAAAAGTTCTCGTAATGACCTGAAACTCCACGGGATATCTTACAATAAATAATAAAAATCCTCGCCAAAGATGAAGACCAGGGGGCCTACACCCTTCTCACGAGGGTGGGGGGAGCGCCCCCCTAGGGCGCGCCCCCTACCTCGTGGCCCCCCTAGAGACCCCCCGACTCCAATTCCAACTCTATATAACTGCTTTCGGGGAGAAAAAAAATAGGGGAGAAGAAATCATCGCGTTTACGATATGGAGCCACCGCCAAGCCCTAAAACTTCTCGGGAGGGCTGATCTGGAGTCCGTTCGGGGCTCCGGAGAGGGGGATTCGTCACTGTCATCATCATCAACCATCCTCCATCACCAATTTCATGATGCTCACCGCCATGCGTGAGTAATTCCATCGTAGGCTTGCTGGACGGTGATGGGTTGGATGAGATTCACCATGTAATCGAGTTAGTTTTGTTAGGTTTCGATCCCTAGTATCCACTATGTTCTGAGATTGATGTTGCTATGACTTTGCTATGCTTAATGCATGTCACTAGGGCCCGAGTGCCATGATTTCAGATGTGAACCTATTATGTTTTCATCAATATATGAGAGTTCTAGATCCTATCTTGCAAGTCTATAGTCACCTATTATGTGTTATGATCTGTTAACCCTGAAGTGACAATAATCGGGATACTTACCGGTGATGACCGTAGTTTGAGGAGTTCATGTATTCACTATGTGCTAATGCTTTGTTTCGGTTCTCTATTAAAAGGAGGCCTTAATATCCCTTAGTTTCCATTAGGACTCCGCTGCCATGGGAGGGTAGGACAAAATATGTCATGCAAGTTCTTTTCCATAAGCACGTATGACTATATTTGGAATACATGCCTACATTACATTGACGAATTGGAGCTCGTTCTGTGTCACCCTATGTTATGACTGTTACATGATGAACCACATCCAGCATAATTATCCATCATTGATCCGATGCCTATGAGCTTTCCATATACTGGTTTACGCTTATTTACTTTCCCGTTGCTATTGTTACAATCACTACAAAACACCAAAAACATTACTTTGCTTTCATTACTCTTTTGTTACCATTACCATCACTATCATATTACTTTGCTACTAAACACTTTGCTGCAGATACTAAGTTTCCAGGTGTGGTTGAATTGACAACTCAGCTGCTAATACTTGAGAATATTCTTTGACTCTCCTTGTGTCGAATCAATAAATTTGGGTTGAATACTCTACCCTCGAAAGCTGTTGCAATCCCCTACACTTGTGGGTTATCAATCAACTCCCCCAAGCTTAGACCTTGCTTGTCCTCAAGAGAAATCGATAACAATAAATATGTCCCCATGTTTAGAGGTAGAGACGTCGATAAAAAATAAAATACGGACATGAGAGCATCATGATTATTCTCATAACAGCAACATACATAGATATTGTCATATGATTACTTATGTTCAAGTGATGATCTATTCGCAATGCAAAAGTATGAATCAGAAACCTTATTGAGAACCAATAAACTATAACCTCAGTCATTGAATTAATTGCAATTTATCATAACATCAGAAAGAGTCTATGTCAGAGCTAAAAAGCAAGTCCACATAGTCAACTATCATCTAGTCCTTCATAATTGCTAACACTCGCGCAATACTTGTGGTTACGAAGTTTTAATCGGACACAGAGAAAGATAGGGGCTTATAGTTTCGCCCCACAACCTTTTACCTTGAGGGTAATGTCAACAATAATAACTCATGCCCCCTACATCCAATTAGATATATATATCAGGTTCTTTCCAACATGTTGGGCTTGCCAAAGGATAAAATGAAAAAGGGAGAGGTGAAGATCACCATGGCACTTGCATAAGGTAGAAGATAATAATAAAAGATAGGCCCTTCGCAGAGGGAAGCAGAGGTTGCCATGTGCTTTTATGGTTGGATGCACAAAATCTTAATGCGAAAGAACGTCACTTTATATTGCCCCTTGTGATATGAACCTTTATTATGCAGTCCGTCGCTTTTATTACTTCCACATCACAAGATCGTATAAAGCTTATTTCTCCCACACTAATCATACATATTTAGAGAAATTTTTATTGCTTTGCACCGATGACAACTTACTTGAAGGATCTTACTCAATCCATAGGTAGATATGGTGGACTCTCATGGCAAAACTGGTTTAAGGGTATTTGGAACCACAAGTAGTATCTCTACTTGGTGCTGAGAATTTGGCTAGCATGAGGGGGAAAGGCAAGCTCAACATGTTGGATGATCCATGACAACATACTTTATCTTAGATATAAGAAAACATAACCCATTACGTTGTCTTCCTTGTCCAACATCAACTCTTTAGCATGTCATATTTTGATGAGTGCTCCCAATCATAAAAGATGTCAATAATAGTATATTTATATGTGAAACCTCTCTTTCCTTATTATTTCCTATTAATTGCAACGATGACCAAAGCTATGTCTGCCAACTCCCAACAACTTTTAATCATCACACTCTTTCTATGTGAAGTCATTACTATCAATAAGATCAATATGAACTTTTGTTTATTCTTATTCTTTTTCTCTTTTCTTTTATTCACCTAAGATCATAGCAAGAAAATCAAGCCCTTGACTCAACACTAATCTTTAGTATATAGCTCACGGACTCGATTACATAGAGAGATCATAGGGCAAAACTCAAAACTAGATCATGCCATAAACTTTATTCTACTAGATCAAAATACTACTAATAGGATCGAACTAAGGAAAATGGTGAAGATAGGAGTTGTGATTGTGATACGATACCGGGGCACCTCCCCCAAGCTTGGCGGTTGCCAAGGGGAGTGCCCATACCCATGTGATTATATCTCCTTGGTTGGTGAAGAAGGTGGAGGTGTTGTTGACTTAGTTGATGGCATAGACTTCTCCCTTAATTTACGCTTGAGGACGTCATTTTGATCCCTCAGATCATCAATCTCCCACTCCAGGGTTAATATCTTTTTGCATAGGTCCTGCTTATTTTCCTGCAAGAGACGAAAAGGAATAAACTCGAATTTTGGTTTCTTTACCCTATCAGGGAGACTTGACTTTTTGAACTCCATGTGCATATCCCCAGGTTGAGGTAATGGGGCTTCATCTTCATCTAAGCTCGTCTCCTCCTTCCCATTGGGTTCATAGTCCTCTTCTTCCTCCGTGGTCCAACCATCATGCTCCACATCTCCATAGACCTTAGGATTATCTAAGTAATCATCCACATAGCTTTCTCCTTCTGAATCCTGGGAAGACATGTTGATCTAATCTGCAGCGGGACAGCTCGAAACAAAAACAGAGGATAATTGCGTGATACGGGAGTCAAAACCTTCGGGAGAATATATAGTGAATTTTTACTGACCGAAATACGTATCGTGCAAGAAAACGGAGTTCGGAAGGCAGGCGAGGTGCTCATGAGGTAGGGGGGCGCGCCCAGGGGGGTAGGGCGCACCCTCCACCCTCGTGGGGCCCTCGTGTCCTTCCCGGACTGCTACTTCATTTTCTATTTTTCTAAATATTCCAAAATAGAGAAATATTGCCTTAAAAACTGTTTTGGAATCGGTTTACTTACCGTACCACATACCTATTCCTTTTCGGAGTCTAAAACGTCCTGGAAAGTGTCCCTTATGTATTCCTTCGGGGTTGCGGTTTCAATAATATTGGTTTCAACATTTATGGGATTACCTGAGATATAATGTTTCATTCTCTGACCGTTTACCACCTTCGGATTTGTGCCTTCGAAGTTGTTGATTTTTATGGCACTGGAACGATAGACCTCCTCGATAACATAGGGGCCTTCCCATTTAGAGAGAAGTTTTCCTGCAAAAAATCTTAAACGAGAGTTGTATAGCAATACATAATCACCTACATTAAACTCACGCTTTTGTATCCTTTTGTCATGCCATATTTTAACCTTTTCTTTAAACAACTTGGCATTTTCATAAGCTTGGGTTCTCCATTCATCAAGTGAGCTAATATCAAATAACCTCTTTCACCGGGAAGTTTGAAATCATAGTTGAGCTCTTTAATAGCCCAATATGCCTTATGTTCTAGTTCGAGAGGTAAGTGACATGCTTTTCCATATACCATTTTATACGGAGACATACCCATAGGATTTTTATATGCAGTTCTATAGGCCCATAATGCATCATCAAGTTTCTTGGACCAATTCTTTCTAGACCTATTGACAGTCTTTTGCAAAATTAATTTGAGTTCTCTATTACTCAATTCTACTTGACCACTAGACTGTGGGTGATAGGAGATGCAATTCTATGATTGATGTCATATTTAGCAAGCATTTTACGGAAAGCACCATGAATAAAATGTGAACCACCATCAGTCATTAAATATCTAGGGACTCCAAACCTCGAGAAAACAACTTCTTTAAGCATTTTAATAGAAGTGTTATGATCAGCACTACTAGTTGGAATAGCTTCTACCCACTTAGTAACGTAATCAACAGAAACTAAAATATGTGTATATCCATTAGAGGCAGGAAAAGGTCCCATATAATCAAAGCCCCAAACATCAAATGGTTCAATAACAAGTGAATAATTCATAGGCATTTCTTGATGTCTAATAATATTACCAATTCTTTTACATTCCTCACAAGATAGGACAAACTTACGGGCATCCTTGAAGAGAGTAGGCCAATAAAAACCGGATTGCAATACCTTATGTGCAGTTCTATCTCCCGCATGGTGTCCTCCATAAGCTTCGGAGTGGCACTTGCGTAGGATCTGTTCCTGTTCATGCTCAGGTACACAACATCTAATAACTCCATCTACTCCTTCTTTATAAAGATGTGGGTCATTCCAAAAGTAATGGCTCAAATCATAGAAGAACTTTTTCTTTTGTTGGTATGTGAAGCTAGGTGGTATAAATTTAGCAACTATGTAATTAGCATAATCAGCATACCAAGGGGTACTATGAGAAGTACTTATGACATTTAATTGTTCATCAGTAAAGCTATCATCAATAGGTAGTGGGTCATCAAGAACATTCTCTAACCTAGATAAGTTGTCTGCAACGGGGTCCTCAGCTCCTTTTCTATCAACAGTATGAAAATCAAATTCTTGTAGCAAGAGAACCCATCTAATAAGTCTAGGTTTAGCATCTTTCTTCTCCATAAGATATTTAATAGCATCATGATTAGTGTGGATAGTTACTTTAGAATCAACAATATAAGGTCTGAACTTATCACAAGCAAATACAACTGCTAAAAGTTCTTTTTCAGTAGTAGCATAATTTCTTTGAGCATTGTCTAGAGTCTTACTAGCATAATGGATAACATTTAATTTCTTATCAACTCTTTGCCCTAAAACAACACCTACAACATAATCGCTAGCATCACACATAATTTCAAAGGGTAAATTCCAATCAGGTGGCTGAACAATAGGTGCAGAGACTAATGCTTTCTTAAGTATTTGAAATGCTTCTACACAATCATCATCAAAGACAAATGGTATATCTTTTTGTAATAAATTAGTCAGAGGCCGAGAATTTTTTGAGAAGTCCTTAATGAACCTCCTATAAAATCCGGCGTGACCAAGGAAACTTCTTATACCTTTGATGTCCTTGGGACATGGCATCTTTTCAATAGCATCAACCTTGGCTTTATCAACTTCAATACCTCTTTAAGAAACTTTATGCCCCAAGACAATACCTTCATTAACCATAAAGTGGCACTTTTCCCAATTCAATACAAGGTTAGTTTCTTCACATCTCTGCAAAACTCGATCAAGATTGCTCAAGCAATCAACAAAAGAAGATTCATAGACGGAAAAGTCGTCCATGAAAACCTCACAAATCCTTTCACAAAAGTCAGAGAATATAGCCATCATGCATCTTTGAAAGGTAGCAGGTGCATTACATAAACCAAAAGGCATACATCTATAAGCAAAAGTACCAAAATGGCATGTAAAAGTAGTCTTTGATTAATCTTTAGCCGACACAGGTATTTGAGAGAAACCAGAATAACCATCTAGAAAGCAGTAATGTGTATGCTTGCATAATCTTTCTAGCATTTGATCGATAAAAGGTAAGGGGTAATTATCTTTCTTAGTAGCCTTATTTAATTTGCGGAAATCAATTACCATCCTATAACCTGTAATAATTCTTTGTCGAATCAATTCATCTTTATCACTAGGAACAACAGTAATACCTCCCTTCTTAGGGACACAATGAACATGACTTACCCACTGACTATCAGCAACGGGATAAATTATACCTGCCTCCAGAAGCTTTAGTATTTCTTTTCTTACCACTTCTTTCATTTTAGGATTCAGACGTCGTTGAGGATCACGTACTGGTTTGGCATCTGCTTCCAAATTTATTTTATGTTGACATAGAGTGGGACTAATGCCCTTAAGATCATCAAGAGTATATCCAATAGAATCACGGTGCTTCTTCAGAGTTTTCAATAATCTTTCTTCTTCCTGCTCTGAAAGGTTAGCACTAATAATAACAGGATATATCTTCTTTTCATCAAGATAAGCATATTTAAGATTATCAGGCAACGGTTTAAGCTCACACACGGGATCACCCTTAGCTGGAGGGGGATCCCCTAGGATTTCAACAGGCAAATTGTGTTTCAGAATAGGTTCCTGTTGAAAGAACACTTCATCTATTTCCCTTCTTTCATTCATAAACATATCATTCTCATGGTCTAGCAAATATTGTTCTAAAGGACACTAGGAGGTACGGCAATAGAAGCAAGATCAATAATTTCATCCTTACTAGGCAATTCTTCTTCACGGTGTTGTTTACTAAATTTAGAGAAATTAAACTCATGAGTCATATCATCTAAGCCGACAGTAACAACATCCCTTGTGCAATCTATGGTAGCATTAACAGTATTTAAGAAGGGTCTACCAAATATAATGGGACAAAAGCTATCTTGTGGGGAACCAAGAACAAAAAATCAACAGGATATTTAGTTTTCCCACACAAGACTTCAACATCCCTAACAATTCTCATTGGTGAAATAGTATCTCTATTAGCCAGTTTAATAGTAACATCAATTTCTTCTAACTCAACAGGTGCAATGTCATGCATAATTTCTTTGTATAAGACAATAGCTATTTCACTAGCACTAGCACCCATATCACATAAGCCATGATAACAATGATTGCCTATTTTAACAGAAATAACAGGCATGCCTACCACATGTCTATTTTTATCTTTAGCACAAGGTTTAGCAATTCTAGCAGTTTCACCGCAAAACTGAATAACATGCCCATCAATATTATCAAATAAGGGATCTTTAATAATAGCGATATTAGGTTCAACTTTAACTTGCTCAGGAGGTGTATATGTTTTAATATTGCTTTTACGAACCATAGTTGAAGCTTTAGCATGATCCTTTATCCTAACAGGGAAAGGTGGTTTCTCAACATAACAAGTAGGAACAACATGATCATTATAAGTGACAGTCTTTTCTTCAACTTTAATAGGTGCAACTACTTTTGCTTCTATGGGAGGATGATATTTAAACCACTTCTCCTTAGGGAGATCAACATAAGTACCAAAAGATTCACAGAAAGAAGCTACTATCTCAGAATCAAGTCCATATTTAGTGCTAAACTTACGGGAAGTATCGGTATCCATAAAAGATTTAACACAATCAAACTTAGGTGTCATACCTGACTCCTTACCTTTGTCGAGATCCCAATCTTCAGAATTGCGTTTAATTCTATCCAATAAATCCCATCTAAATCCAATAGTCTTCATCATAAAAGAGCCATCACAAGAAGTATCGAGCATGGTGCGATTATTTTCAGAAAGCCGAGCATAAATTTTTTGAAGAATTGTTTCTCTTGGAAGCTCATGATTGGGGCATGAATATAACATTGATTTAAGCCTCCCCCAAGCTTGAGCGATGCTTTCTCCTTCGCGAGGCCAAAAATTATATATATAATTGCGGTCACGATGAACAAGATGCATAGGGTAATACTTTTGATGAAATTCCAATTTCAATCTTCTATAGTTCCATGATCTTGTATCATCACATAGCCTATACCATGTCAATGCGTCTCCCTTCAAAGATAAAGGGAAGACCTTCTTCTTAGCAACATCATTGGGTGTACCTGCAAGCTTAAATAATCCACAAACTTCATCCACATATATTAGGTGTTCATCAGGATGCTTTGTTCCGTCTCCTGTAAAAGGATTAGCTAGCAGTTTTTCTATCATACCCGAAGGATACTCATAAGGAATTTCATTTTCAATAAGTTTAGTAGGTTGAGGAGCAACTCTTTTCTCTACTGGTCGGGGTGAAGATACCCCGAACAAGCCCCTTAGAGGATTACTTTCCATAGTAACAAGTGACAGTAAATTTCAGCACTCTATATAAATTTTTCCTTACCAAATTCCACCTACCAAAGGAGCTTCACTCCTCGGCAACGGAGCCAGAAAAGAGTCTTGATGACCCACAAGTATAGGGGATCGATCGTAGTCCTTTTGATAAGTAAGAGTGTCGAACCCAACGAGGAGCAGAAGGAAATGATAAGCGGATTTCAGCAAGGTATTCTCTGCAAGTACTGAAATAAGTGGTAACAGATAGTTTTGTGATGAGATAATTTGTAACGAGCAACAAGTAACAAAAGTAAATAAAGTGCAGCAAGGTGGCCCAATCCTTTTTGTAGCAAAGGACAAGCCTGGACAAACTCTTATATAAGGAAAAGCGCTCCCGAGGACACATGGGAATATCGTCAAGCTAGTTTTCATTACGTTCATATGATTCGCGTTCGGTACTTTGATAATTTGACATGTGGGTGGACCGGTGCTTGGGTACTGTTCTTACTTGAACAAGCATCCCACTTATTATTAACCTCTATTGCAAGCATCCGCAACTACAACAAAAGTATTAAGGTAAACCTAACCATAGCATGAAACATATGGATCCAAATCAGCCCCTTACGAAGCAACGCATAAACTAGGGTTTAAGCTTCTGTCACTCTAGCAACCCATCATCTACTTATTACTTCCCAATGCCTTCCTCTAGGCCCAAATAATGGTGAAGTGTTATGTAGTCGACGTTCACATAACACCACTAGAGGCTAGACAACATACATCTCATCAAAATATCGAACGAATACCAAATTCACATGACTACTAATAGCAAGGCTTCTCCCTTGTCCTCGGGAACAAACATAACTACTCACAAAGCATATTCATGTTCATAATCAGAGAGGTAATAATATGCATAAAGGATCTGAACATATGATCTTCCACCAATTAAACCAACTAGCATCAACTACAATGAGTAATTAACACTACTAGCAACCTACTAGCACCAATCCCGGACTTGGAGACAAGAATTGGATACAAGAGATGAACTAGGATTTTGAGATGAGATGGTGCTGATGGAGATGTTGATGGAGATTGCCCTCTCCCGATGAGAGGAGCATTGGTGATGACGATGGCGATGATTTCCCCCTCCGGGAGGGAAGTTTCCCCGGCAGAAAAGCTCTGCCAGAGCTCTAGATTGGAACCGCCAAGGTTCTGCCTCGTGGCGGCGGAGTTTCGTCCCGAAAGGTTGCTTCTGGTTTTTTTCTCGATGAAAGACTTCATATAGCAGAAGATGGTCATCGGAGAGCCACCAGGGGGCCCACGAGGTAGGGGGGCGCGCCCTAGGGGGGCGCCCCCACCCTCGTTGCAAGGGTGTGCCCCCCCTGGTCTTCATCTTTGGCGAGGATTTTTCATTATTTATTATAAGGTATTCCGTGGAGTTTCAGGATTTTTGGAGTTGTGCAAAATAGGTCTCTAATATTTGCTCCTTTTCCAGCCCAGAATTCCAGCTGCCGACATTCTCCCTCCTTTATGTAAACCTTATAAAATAAGAGAGAATAGCCATAAGTACTGTGACATAATGTGAAATAATAGCCCATAATGCAATAAATATCAATATAAAAGCATGATGCAAAATGGACGTATCAGGGAGTCACACCGGCGACCCAGAACACGTTCATGGCTGTGAGCCATAAGGTGGTTTTAGTCTGCCAGTGCTTAAAGTACGTCCCCGTAAACGGGGACGGTTTCAGTGCAACAGCAAAACCAGAATTCGAAAAACTCCTACACAGATTAGGATTTTGGATTGATAAGGAAATAGGCAGTTTTCCGATTAAATTAATCCATGAATAAATCATGAGCATGACATGGACAACATTGATAACACACTGATTACGATCTAACAGAGCATGTACTACGCACATAGTAGAAACATCTACGCATATCGCTAGTACTGCTACAACAGAAAGAAACACGAGAGGGATAAGCGATGTATACCCTCCAATCGGCCACGCGGTGGTGGTTGCGGTGACAGCAGCCGCGGCATCCTCGGCGGCCTTCTTGTCGGCCTCGGCCTTCTCAGCGGCGGCACGGTCGGCGTCAGTCGACATGGTGATGAAGAAGGTGGTGCGGACGTAGATGAACAGAAGTGAGCAGTCGCATAGTCGCTACCCAAAAACCTAATTGCCCCTCTCCCGTACAGGATCCGGAGAGGCGGGGTTTCGGAGGCCTGCTCTCCCATCAACCGTGTACGTGGTGAACGGAATGGAGTCGCCGGCGGCAGCAGCAGCAGAGGAACAACATGGGCGTGGAAGCGGAGATGGAGATGCGTTCTGGTTTTCATGGCGGCTAGGGTTAGCAGTGCCCCGCATATATATGTGCGGCCGTGCTTGGAGAGACGTGGGCTGAACCCACATCCAAGTCGGTAGCCCATGATCCGACGACTCAGTTCGTGGCCCTACCTATCAAAGATTCTCCATTCCTGACCGGCAAAAAGAAGCGCATAGGAGTGAGCTCGGCTCGGCTCAATCCCGCAAGGCACGGCGCGTCGTTGCGAGGCATGGCGTGGCGAGGCGAGCAGAGGAGGAGGAGTGCGCGAGGGCCTCATCTCTTCTCAAGCTCCAATAGCTTGAGGGAGAGAATCCCTTATAAACCACTCCAACTCTCCTTCCACTTCCGGGGTGGGACTAAACTTCCCACCACCTTGTCATGCCACCTAAATGGGCCCTTAGAGATTAAATCTGAAATTGTCATATGGGCTCTAGGCCCATCTCATATTTCAACAAATCATACACTCGAATTGAAGGCACATTTTCCTGTCATTAATTTTCATGACATTCACTAGTTTGGTTATACAATAATGTAATGATCTGGACGGTATTCGGAGTTGCCAACCTAAAGGCTAAAGGCATCCTAACACGGATACCCAACCGTCCATAAATGTCCAAACCTGATGGTTCAAACATTTTTAGGCCTCCAACACAGGTCATTAAACTGGTCCGGATCGGTCTAGACACCCAAAATCCTACAACCCGGCCTTCAATCGAGTGGAGCTCTCGGGCAGTCCAAATGTCTGCCACATCCAACTCTGACACCCGGACCCATCAGAACACCCTATCTGGCCATCGGACTTAAAAACCTACGCGCATTCACAACAATTGCTCGGCCGACTACCCGCATTCATGCCTTCGTGGGGACCGAGAAGCCTTCCCCAGCTTTAAGAGTCAGTTTGGTTGCTTCCATGGAGCAAAGTTGCCTGGCCTGGTGCTTGCCTGAGAACTGCCTGTGGTTTGTTTGGTTCGTGACCTGGAGATCGAATGCTAGCCTGTCCTGGGAAAGTGGAGCTCGTCGTTAGCCTGGCCAGTAAACCTGAGCGTGTGATTAGCCTGGTCAAGGCCACCTGAAATGGACGCCTGGACATGCTTGGGACGTGCCTGGGATGCTACCCCTGTCATCCAATTTAAAATGGGAGAAGGTATAGGTGAATAGTGGCCTGGTTTAATATATTTAACACTTACCATGCATGGCCACGAACCAAACAATGCTTGCCTGGTCAGGCAGGAAACAGAGACATCTCAGGCCCAGTCCAGGCACACAATTTTATCAGGCATGACCTCCAGGACATGAACCAAACAGCCTCTAAAACCGAATAGGCTCCTTTGCGTAAGCACACCCCTCCTCCTCTCCCACACCTTTATCGACCACCGCACAAATCCAATCTTGCAATGGGCAAGAAGTCAGATGCCGAGAAGACACAGACGTGGTGGCTGCCTGTGACAGCTGATAGGACCAGCCACCGCTACGCCAGGATGACAGATCGGGGGGGGGGGGGGGGGCTTCAGATCTAGTTCTCGATGTCGCCCACAGTTGTTGGGTCTGTCGTCCTCCATGACTCTCCACCATGAAGATGGAGACGCTCTCATCGGTCAACAAGGAGCAAAATATAGATAGAGGAGGTGTTGCACAGGTCATTGGTCGGCCGGGGTCTGGCACCACCGTCTTTGCCGCACAACTGCGACATCCAGAACATACGCTACCGTGTGAAGAAGGAGTCGCTATCCCCGCCATGCAACAGTGGCATCCATATCACATGTTGCGTGAAGGAGGAGCCACCGTTCTGCTGGGTCGCAAGTCGAGTAGCGAGTGGCGCTCGGTCCTCCCCGACATCGTCCAAGCAGCCCCGTGCCTCCATTTTCACGGTTGCTTCAGATCTAGTTCTCGATGTCGCCCACGGTTGTCGGGTCCGTCGTCCTCCACGACTCTCCACCTTGAAGATGGAGACGCTCTCATCGGACAACGAGGAACAAAAGCCATCCTAGCTCGCCGCATCGATGGACGAGGAGTTTGCAATTGAAAGTGCAACTATCCCTAGGTGGTTTTGGTAATTCATAACAACATATAGCTCATTGAGCTAATGCTATTCCAAGATGACTATTTCAGGAAAGCTCAATGATTGGCATGGCATGGATATGAAAGTGGAACCCTCAAAATGCTAAGGACAAAGGATTGGCTCAAGCTCAAAAGCTCAAGACTCTTCATTTTATATTTTAGTGATCCAAGATCACATTGAGTCTTTAGGAAAAGCCAATACTATCAAGGAGGGATGAGGTGTTGCTTAATGAGCCTCTTGCTTCATGTGCTTAGTGATATGCTCCAAAACCCTCAACTACTTTCCCATATCCACATATGACCTAAACACTAAGCCAAACTCGGTCCTACCGATTCTTTCTATCCGGCGCCACCGAGTTTCACTTGTCATAAGCCACTGCCAAACCCTAGCAATTCGGTTCTACCGAGGGATCTCGGTCTCACCGAGATGGGATTGCAAACTCTCTGTTTCCCTTTCGTAACTTTTCGGTCTGACCGAAAGAGCGAATCGGTCCCACCGAGATTGCAATGTAAACTCTTTGTTTCCCTTTTGTAACTTTTCGGTCTCACCGAAAGAGCAAATCGGTCCCACCGAGTTTGCCTGACCAACTCTCTGGTTAGCTTATTACCAAACTCGGTCTCACCGAGTTTGTGTAATCGGTCTCACCGAGATTACGTTATGCCCAAACCCTAACCATATCGGTCCTACCGAGTTGCATGTCAGTCCCACCGAAAATCCCTAACGGTCACTAGGTTTACCTTTTCGGTCTGACCGAGTTTGTTGATTCGGTCCCACCGAGATTGGAAAACTGTGTGTAACGGTTGGATTTTATGTGGAGGCTATATATACCCCTCCACCTCCTCTTCATTCGTGGAGAGAGCCATCAGAACACATACACAATTCCAACTCATATGTTCTGAGAGAGAACCACCTACTCATGTGTTGAGACCAAGATATTCCATTCCTACCATATGAATCTTGATCTCTAGCCTTCCCCAAGTTGCTTTACACTCAAATCTTCTTTCCACAAAATCCAAATCCTATGAGAGAGAGTTGAGTGTTGGGGAGACTATCATTTGAAGCACAAGAGCAAGGAGTTCATCATCAACACACCATTTGTTACTTCTTGGAGAGTGGTGTCTCCTAGATTGGCTAGGTGTCACTTGGGAGCCTCCGACAAGATTGTGGAGTTGAACCAAGGAGTTTGTAAGGGCAAGGAGATCGCCTACTTCGTGAAGATCTACTGCTAGTGAGGCAAGTCCTTCGTGGGCGATGGCCATGGTGGGATAGACAAGGTTGCTTCTTCGTGGACCCTTTGTGGGTGGTTGCTTCTTCGTGGACCCTTCGTGGGTGGAGCCCTCCGTGGACTCGCGCAACCATTACCCTTCGTGGGTGGAGCCCTCCGTGGACTCGCGCAACCGTTGCCCTTCGTGGGTTGAAGTCTCCATCAACGTGGATGTAGGATAGCACCACCTATCCGAACCACGGGAAAAACATCTGTGTCTCCAATTGCGTTTGAATTTTCCAAACCCTTCCATTTACATTCTTGCAAGTTGCATGCTTTACTTTCTGCTGCCAATATACTCTTTGCATGCTTGCTTGAATTGTGTGATGATTGCTTGACTTGTCCTACAATAGCTAAAATCTGCCAAGAACTAAAATTGGGAAAAGGTTAAGTTTTTATTTGGTCAAGTAGTCTAATCACCCCCCCTCTAGACATACTTTCGATCCTACAGCAATGCAGATGGAGGTCTTGCACAGGTCATTGGTTGGCCGGAGTCTGGCACCACCATCTTTGCCGCACAACCACGACATTTAGAATGTACGCTACCGCGTGAAGAAGGAGCCGCAGTCCCTGCCGTGCAATCGTGGCATCCATATCACATGTTGCGTGAAGGAAGAGGCACCATTCGGTGGGTCGCAAGTCGAGCAGCCAATTGCGCCTGGTCCTCCCTGGCATCGTCCAATCCTCCCCGGCATCGTTCAAGCACCCTCGTGCCTCCACTACTACATCAAGGGCACCTGCGACACCCCGCCCTCCAAGTGCAAAGCTGAGGTGGAACCGCACCGTTGGGAGCAACGAAATACACAATGCAAGGCGGTGTTCGCCGAGACCCAGATGATACAGACCCGGGTGCTAACTTACCTCGCGCTTGAGGAGGCTTGGGCACTCGACCGGTCCAAGACCACCGTAACGTCGGACGCCTGCTGCCGCCGTTGCCTCAAACCCAGCTCCTCCAAGTGAGGTTGGCGGAGTCCTAGTGCACCATCTTCATCGTAGCCGCCGACGATGAACGGTGAAAGAAGGTGGAGGATGTGGCAGAGCATCTGCACCGCTAGCGCATCACAGGGTCGGGCAGGGATAGCGTGACGCCTGACGGGCCTTCCATCACTGGCGCCAAGATGACGACGGCGACTCGAATGGCGGTGGGGACAGGAGATTGGACGACGACGTTGACGAAGATGGAAGTGCTGATGGCCTCGAAAGCTAGCCTACGAGGTCACTAATGAAGCTATGTACCTAGGGTAGGGTCATGGGCCTGTCCAACTTACCCTCCCCAAGGACATCTCTACAAAGAATCAGAAACAGTCGAAGAGAAACCATCAACCACTCGACCGTGGAGATGCACTCACTCGACCACCTTGAAGACACTCGACCACCAGAAGATGAGGAACCCTCCACTCTGCAACGGCCAGGACTTAAACCATAGCATTATGAGCATTTATGATGCTTTACTATAGACGTTACCAGCAATGCCTTTCCTTTATGAACATTGAATCCTGTGTAACTGAGAGGAGCTGGGGTCCTGGCGCACTCTATATAAGCCACCCCCTCCTCTGAGACAAGGGTTCGCATCTTTTGTAAAATCTCACACACACATATAATCCAGTCGACCGCCTCAGGGCACCAAGACGTAGGGCTGTTACTTCTTCCGAGAAGGGCCTGAACTCGTAAAACTCGCGTGTACAACTTCTTCATAGCTAGGATCTTGCCTCCTCATACTTACCCCCCATTCTACTGTTAGTCTTAGATCCG
Organism: Triticum aestivum; assembly: GCF_018294505.1. NCBI lineage: Eukaryota > Viridiplantae > Streptophyta > Magnoliopsida > Poales > Poaceae > Triticum > Triticum aestivum. The sequence continues at coordinate 179,263,135 of NC_057803.1, read as the reverse complement.
CGACAGTTGGCGCCCACCTTGGGGCAGGTGTCTTAGCGACTTATTGGAGAAGTTGCAATTTTTACCGATCCCCATCACCATGATTCCAGGCGGAGGTTTGGCTGAGGGCCGCGAGATCCGTCTCGGCGCGCTCGTGTTTGTCGCCGACGACTCCGCTTGGCTTCAGGAGGCACCACTCGACGTCGAAGCGCTCCCCGCCCGCGGGGCGACGCACTTTCATGCGTGTGTCCGCGGCGTCCTCCTGCGGCAACCGTCGACCCAGTACCAGTTGACTCCAACGGCTTTCTCCCTTCCTGCGACCCGCCGGAGCAAGTGCACCGGCCGATCGAGACTTCAGCGGTGGGTGAAGCATGCGGTGGCCCGCCAGTCCGCCACCCCTCAAGTCGCGGCGATCGAGCCCGACGAGTCTCTCTATGGCCTGTTCGATCTGTCGACTGGCTCCATAGAGACTGCATCCGAGTGCGGCAGCAACGACTCGGCAGACCACGTGGCCCTCCTGGCTTCGATCGTGAAGACGAAGGTGACGGGAACGGCGGTCCGTCGCGCGTTCACGAGGAGTACCGCCCCGAGCCTCTCTCCTCACAGCAGGGAGAAGAACTTCGTCGCCGAAACATGGATGCCCTGCATACTCCTATAGTTGGAGATACACCCGAGGCCCAGGCCTTGGAGCAGGCTCGCCTGGCCAATCTGGCTGAGCGCACTCGGCTGGAGAAACTCCAGCGCGCACTCGATGATCACGCTTGTCAACGTGCTCCTGAGTCCAGCCGACGCCAGCTTTTTCCACCTCCGGCTCGGGCATACCGAACACCGATCCAAAACCTAGCAGCAGCTGCCCGAATAGCAGAGTCGATTCAACCTTCCTAGTCAGAAGCTGGCCGAGGTCTGGCGCAAATCAGGGCCTTGCTCCGGGCAGCAGGAGAGCAGAATATGGCCGTGTCTCAGTCGCGGGATAGGATCCATAGCAGATCTGTGGTCGCAGATACGGTCCAGTCGGCCCATAGCCCGAGATCGCCCCCGAGGTGTGAGGGACATGGAGAGCGGCGTGATCAGTACAGAAACCAGGAGCAGTATGATCGTCGAGCCGATCGCGATGGTCGCCGTCGAGTGCCCACGCCTCCTCCAAGGAGTGGGTCATACGTGCCGCGGCCACATGAAGACAGACGCCCTAACAGCGTTGGAAGAGGTATTCCAGTCGACCCCAGGGAGCCAGGCTTTGATGCGAGATCTATTCTCGTGCAGGGCTTGGTCGACAGAAACAGAGCTCACCGAGATGGCTATGACAGAGGCCCGCAAACCAGCAATAGGGTGCATGTCTCTGGCCTAGAGTGCTTCAACAGAGCTATCAGAGCTGCAGTGATTCCCCCCAACTTCAGGTTGGCGACTGGAGTCAGTAAGTTCACCGGAGAGTCCAAGCCTGACACCTGGCTTGAAGACTACCGAGTGGCTGTCCAGATTGGTGGCGGCAATGATGAGGTGGCCATGAAACACCTTCCTCTGGTGTTGGAGGGCTCGGCTAGAGCGTGGCTGAATCAGTTGGCACCTGGCAGCATCTATACTTGGGAAGATCTCGCCCGAGTGTTTGTCAGAACGTTTGAGGGTACTTGCAAACGGCCAGCAGGTTTGACAGAATTACAGTGTTGCGTCCAGAAACCGAATGAAACTTATTATATCCAGAGGTGGATCACCCTGCACCACACGGTGGAAGATGTGTCTGATCATTAGGCAATTTGTGCTTTCAAGGAAGGCGTCAGGTACCGGGAGTTGAATCTGAAATTCGGTCGAACAGGAAACATGACTCTGACTCGGATGATGGAAATTGCCACCAAGTATGCCAATGGTGAAGAGGAAGAGCGACTGCGGAGCGGCAAGCACAAAGCAGTCGCCCACGAAGCCGGAGGAGGAAACTCCAGTAGGAAACAAAAATGCAAGGCCGAACCAGCTGCTCCGGGTGAGGCCTTGGCTATGGTTCAAGGAAAGTTCAAGGGGAAGCCCAAAGGGCCGTGGAACCCCAAGAAAGTAAAAGATCAAGATGGAAATGACGTGTTGGATCTGCCATGCCATATCCACACCAAAAAAGACGAAGAAGGTAATTTCATTTACCCAAAGCATACCACTCGGCAGTGTCGGCTCCTGATCCAGCAATTCCGAGAGAAACAACCCAAGGAAAAGGAGAAGGAGGCAGACAAGGCTGAGAGTGAAGGAGAAGATGATGATGGTTATGCTCACGTGAATTCCACTCTGATGATTTTTGCTGATGTTGAAAACAAGAGTCGATTGAAAGTCATCAACAGAGAAGTGAACATGGTCGCTCTGGCGACACCCAGTTACTTGAAATGGTCGCAGACTGCCATTACGTTCGACCAGTCTGATCATCCAGCGCACATCGCCACCCCTGGGAGGCAAGCGCTGGTGGTCGACCCGGTGGTCGAAGGCACTCGACTGACAAAGGTCCTGATGGACGGTGGTAGTGGCCTGAACATTCTGTATGCAGAAACGTTGAAAGGAATGGGCATTCCGATGTCCAGACTCAGTGAAAGCCATATGAGTTTCCATGGGGTCATCCCAGGCAAGAAGGCTACGTCCCTCGGTCAGATTGCACTTGACGTGGTTTTCGGTGATGCCAAAAATTACCGCAAAGAAAAGTTAACGTTTGAAGTCGTGGATTTTCAGAGTGCATATCATGCAATTCTGGGCAGGTCAGCTTATGCACGATTCATGGCTCGACCTTGTTACATGTACCTCAAACTGAAGATGCCTGGTCCTAGAGGAGTGATCACTATCTCTGGTAATCGGAAAAAGGTAGAAGAGTGTTTCCAGAAGGGCTCAAAGATCGCTGATGTCCAGATGGCCATGGTAGAATTGCAAGAATACCAGAAAAATGCAGACCCGAGTGACTTGCTGCGAGCCAAGAAGCCAGCCATGAATTCAGCATTCCAGTCGTCTGGCGAGACGGAGTCTGTTCACATTCACCCGACGAACCCCAATGCAGCTCCGACCCACATTTCGACCACACTCGACTCCAAATAGGAAGAAGCGCTCATCCAGTTCCTCCGTGAGAACTGGGACATCTTTGCATGGAAGCCTTCTGACATGCCAGGTGTTCCCAGGGGACAGGCTGAGCATCGTTTGCGAGTCAACCCGAAAGTGAAACCAGTCAAAGAGCATCTTCGATGGTCCGCCGTCCAGAAAAGAAAAGCAATCGGCGAAGAGGTGGCTCGGCTTTTGGCAGCTGAGTTTATCCGAGAGATTTACCACTTCGAGTGGTTAGCCAATGTTTTCATGGTCCCAAAGAAAGATGACTCACTCCGCATGTGCATCAATTTCAAGCATATCAATCAGGCCTGCCCAAAAGATCACTTCCCTCTCCCTTTCATCGATTAGATAGTCGATTCGACTGCTGGGTGCGAGCGTTTGTCCTTTTTGGATGCCTACTCCGAGTAGCACCAGATCCGTCTGTAGGGACCCGACGAAATAAAGACAGCTTTTATCACCCCGTTTAGGTGCTTCTGTTATGTCACAATGCCATTCGGCTTGAAGAATGCCAGAGCCACATTTATGCGGATGATTCAGAAGTGCCTGCTCACTCAGATCAGTCGGAATGTGGAAGCATACATGGATGACATTGTGGTCAAGTCACATAAAGGTTCCGACCTGCTGACCGACCTCGCTGAAACCTTTGCCAACCTCCGAAGGTATGATATCAAGCTCAATCCATCAAAGTGCACGTTTGGAGTTCCAGGCGGCAAGTTACTCAGTTTTCTTGTTTCCGAACGAGGAATCGATGCTAACCCAGAGAAAGTAGGCGCTATACTTCGACTGAAACGCCCTGTGCATGTGCATGATGTCCAGAAGCTCACAGGTTGCTTGGCCGCCCTAAGTCGATTCATTTCTCGCCTCGGTGAAAAGGCGCTGCCTCTTTACCGATTGATGAAGAAATCAGATAAGTTCGAGTGGACTCCAGAAGCTGATACAGCATTCGCAGAGCTAAAAGCCCTGCTTTCCACCTAGACGGTGCTTGCTGCTCCAGTCAGCAAAGAGCCTCTACTGCTTTATATAGCAGCCACTGGACAAGTCGTCAGTATAGTACTTACGGTCGAGCGGGAAGAAGAAGGAAAAGCATACAAAGTCCAACGCCCAGTTTATTATATTTCTGAAGTCTTGACCCCGTCAAAGCAAAGATATCCTCACTATCAGAAGCTTGTCTATGGAATTTACATGACCACGAAGAAGGTTCCACACTACTTCTCAGATCACTCTGTTACAGTCGTCTGCGACACTCCATTGTTAGAGATTCTGCACAACAGAGATGCAACTGGTCGAGTGGCTAAATGGGCGATTGAACTCCTTCCCTTGGATATCAAGTTTGAGGCAAAGAAAGCTATCAAGTCCCAAGCAATAGCAGATTTCCTCGCCGAGTGGATCGAACAGCAACTGCCGACTCAAGTTCACTCTGAGCACTAGACCATATTCTTTGACGAATCCAAGATGTTGAACGGTTCTGGTGCTGGAGTAGTTCTGGTATCCCCTCGAGGAGACAAGCTCAGATATGTCCTCCAGATTCACTTTGATTCCTCCAACAATGAAGCAGAATATGAAGCACTCATGTATGGTTTGTGCATGGCCTTCTCACTCGGCGTCCGTGTCCTCATGGTCTATGGCGACTCAGATTTGGTAGTTAATCAAGTGATGAAGGAGTGGGACATCAGAAGTCCAGCCATGACTGGTTACTGCAACGCGGTGAGAAAGCTTGAGAAGAAGTTCGAGGTTAGAACTCCACCACGTCCCCCGATTGAAAAATCAAGCAGCTGATGAATTGGCAAAGATAGGTTCCAAGAGAGAAGCCATTCCCAGCAATGTGTTCTTGGAGCATATTCACACGCTGACAATTCAGGAAGACCCTTTCACTGAAGAGTCCCCGCAACCAAAGAGTGCCACGGATCCGACTGAAGTCGAGGTCCCAGCTGTGTTCAACCTGATCATGGAGGTTCTAGCCATTACTCCCGACTGGACGGTGCCCTACATTGTGTACATCCTTAGGAAAGAGCTCCTAGAGGATGAAGAAGAAGCTCGACAGATCGTCCGTCGATCCAAAGCTTTTACTGTGATAAGAGGGCAGCTGTTCGGGGAAAGTGTGACTGGAGTCGGTCAGAAGTGCATAACACCAGAAGAAGGTCGAATGATCCTCAATGACATCCACTTGGGGACCTTTGGTCACCATGCGTCCTCTCGGGCCATCGTGGCTAAAGCATACCGAGCTGGATTCTATTGGCCACGAGCAATTGAGATGGCGAAAGATATAGTCGACAGATGTGAAGGCTGTCAATTTTACTCCGATATGTATCACAAGCCAGCGTCAGCCCTGAAGACCATCCCCCTCGTCTGGCCCTTCGCTGTTTGGGGATTGGATATGGTTGGACTGCTAAGAACCGGCAAAAGCAGCTTCACTCACGTGCTCGTTGCAGTCGGCAAGTTTACCAAATGGATCGAAGCCAAACCTATCAAGAACCTTGATGCTAGCACCGCTGTCAGTTTTATCAGGGAATTGACATTCAGATATGGAGTCCCACACAGCATCATCACGGACAACAGGTCGAACTTTGATTCCGATGAGTTCAGAGCTTTCTGCGCCTCTTAGGGCACTCGAGTCGACTATGCTTCTGTCGCTCACCCGCAGTCGAACGGACAAGCAAAAAGAGCCAATGGCCTAATTCTCAAAGGACTGAAACCCCGACTGATGCGTGATCTCAAACACGCGGCAGGTGCTTGGGTTGATGAACTTTTGTCAGTTCTGTGGGGCTTAAGGACAACTCCTAATCGGTCGACTGGAAGAACTTCTTTCTTCTTAGTTTATGGAGCCGAAGCTGTTCTGCCAAGTGACTTGCTCCACAATGCACCCCGAGTTGAACTCTTCTCCGAAGTGGAAGCAGAGCAGGCCCAGCAAGATTCAGTCGATCTCCTAGAGGAGGAAAGAGAGATGGCCTTGATCCGCTCGACCATTTATCAGCAAGACTTGCGTCGATTCCACGCCAGGAATGTGAGGGGTCGGGCCTTTCAAGAAGGAGACTTGGTTCTTCGAGTGGATCAGCAGAAACCACACAAGCTCGCTCCATCTTGGGAAGGCCCCTTCATCGTCACCAAAGTTCTCCACAACGGAGCATATCATCTTTACAGTATCAAGCATCAGAAAGACGAGCCACGGGCTTGGAACGCGGAGCTGCTCCGCCCCTTTTATACTTAAACACTCACTCGAATAAAATGTAATAAGCAACACCTTTTGTAATTCGTTTACAAAGACAAGAGCTTACGGTTCTCTCATTTGATTGTGTTGTTCTTATTTACTTTTGAAATCCCCCAGTGGGTGGGCTTAGTCGCGAATCCGTTCCGCCTAAGTTCGAAAAAATCCTACCGAGTGGAGAGCAACCCTCCCACTCGGGGGCTTAGCTGCAGTCGAGCACTCGCCTAAGTTCTCTTACTAAGAGACTTAACGACAGTCGAGCACTCGCATATGTTTGAAAAAATCCCACCGAGTGGAGAGCAATCCTCCCACTCGGGGGCTTAGCTGCAGTCGAGCACTCGCCTAAGTTCTCTCACTAAGAGGCTTAACGGCAGTCCAGCACTCGCCTAAGTTTGAAAAAATCCCACCGAGTGGAGAGCAATCCTCCCACTTGGGGGGCTTAGCTGCAATCGAGCACTCGCCTAAGTTCTCTCATTAAGAGACTTAATGGCAGTCCAACACTCGCCTAAGTTTGAAAAAATCCCACCGAGTGGAGAGCAATCCTCCCACTCGGGGGCTTAGCTGTAGTCGAGCACTGGCGTATGTTCTCTCACTAAGAGACTTAACGGCAGTCCAGCACTCGCCTAAGTTTGAAAAAATCCCACCGAGTGGAGAGCAATCCTCCCACTCGGGGGCTTAGCTGCAGTCGAGCACTCGCCTAAGTTCTCTCACTAAGAGGCTTAACGGCAGTCCAGCACTCGCCTAAGCTTGGAAAAATCCTACCGAGTGGAGAGCAATCCTCCCACTCGGGGGCTTAGCTGCAGTCGAGCACTCGCCTAAGTTCTCTCACTAAGAGACTTAACAACAGTCCAGCACTCGCCTAAGTTTGAAAAAATCCTACCGAGTGGAGAGCAATCCTCCCACTCGGGGGGCTTAGCTGCAGTCGAGCACTCGCCTAAGTTCTCTCACTAAGAGACTTAACGGTAGTCCAGCACTCGCCTAAGTTTGAAAAAATCCTACCGAGCGGAGAGCAATCCTCCCACTCAGGGGGCTTAGCTGCAGTCGAGCACTCGCCTAAGTTCTCTCACTAAGAGGCTTAACGGCAGTCCAGCACTCGCCTAAGTTTGAGACCCATCCCCATCCGCAAGGACGACGAGGTGCAAGTCGACTGCAACCTTCTCCTTTGGAGCCGCGGTGCAAATACAACGTCCACTCCATCCCTATCCGCAAGGACGACGAGGTGCAGGTCGACGGCAACCTTCTCCTTCGGAGCTGCGGACAAATACAACGTCCGCTCCATCCCCATCCGCAAGGACGACGAGGTGCAGGTCGACTGCAACCTTCTCCTTCGGAGCTGCGGCACAAATACAACGTCCGCTCCATCCCTATCCACAAGGGCGACGAGGTGCAGTGAGCAAAGTCCATCCGGAGGCAAACACAAGCACATTCGGAGATAAACCAAATTCAAATAAATTCTAAAAGGTTCCAAGCAGTGAATCAAAAGTACTCGGGCTCCAAGCCCGTAGGAGTTTAACGGTTATAGAAACCACTCGGCATTCCGAGGCAAATTTAAAGCGTATCCAAGTTTCATAAGATTGTTCACTCGGCCGGAGGAGGGCTGGCAGGCTCCACGAATGAGTCCAGATCGATCCCATCAGCGATCCGAGTGGCGGTAGCAATGAAAGTCTCCATGAAGGACTAGAAGTCGTGCTTTTTGGTGTTAGCAACTTTGATTGCAGCCAGCTTGTCTTCACGAGCCTCCTTGCAATGGACTCGCACCAAGTACATCGCCACATCAGCACCACACCGGGCGGAGGATTTCTTCCATTCTTGCACTCGGTCAGGGATCTTGTTCAGATGAGTCATCAGAGATTCCAGATCATTCTGGAGCGTCGCCCCCGGCCAAAGTGTCGAGTCGATTCAAGAGACAACCTCCTTCAGGTGTGCGAGGTAGCTTGTGGTGCTGGCGATACGGGACTCCAGTAGGAGCACGTTCATCGCAGGTTCGTCGCAGACTGGAGAAGCGATAGGGTCCAGACCCGTCTCGACCCTTCCAGTTTCTTCGTCGAAGTCTTGGCAGAGTTCTGCAGCCAAAAGCCAGTCCATCAACCGAGCAAGACCCAATTGCAAGCATCAACATAGTTGGATTAAAAGAAATACCTTCCAGCACGAGATAAAGCTTCTTGGCGAGGGTCCTCAGATAAGCTTCTGTGTCATTCCTCTTGCGGATCGCAGACTCCAACTTTTCGTTCAAGACGACCTTGTCCTTCTTCAGGCTGGTCACTTCGCAGTTAGCTTCATTAAGACAAGATTTTAGTCTATTCACCTTTCCTTCAAGCGTTCCAACTGAAGCAAACTTCTTGTCTACGAGAGCGTTTTTGTCTTGGGATGCTTTTTGCGCGGTGGCGAGGTCCGAGTCCTTCTTGTCCAGAGCCAACTTCATTTTCTCTGCAAAAGAAATAATCGAATCAAAGAAGGGATCAAAGAGATATATTGAAATTCAGTCGGCAATCAGTTACCTTCCATACCAGCGGCCTCTTCTTGAGCTTTTTTCAGATTTTGCTGAGCCAATTCCAAGTCTAAGTTGAGTTGCCTCTGCTTCTCTTCGAGTTCGGCAAACTTGGAGATAAGAGTGCAAGACTTCTGCAGGAGGCAAGAGATAGATCAATCGATAGGTTCGAAGGCAGTTCATTTCCGAGTGAATAAAACCTAAAGAAGTGGGCAACAAGCTGTTCAGACCCCAGTCGACTGCCAGCAATCGACCGCGGTCTCGGGGACTACATGAAGGAAATATGCCCTAGAGGCAATAATAAAGTTATTATTTATTTCCTTATATCATGATAAATGTTTATTATTCATGCTAGAATTGTATTAACCAGAAACATAATACATGTGTGAATACATAGACAAACAGAGTGTCACTAGTATGCCTCTACTTGACTAGCTCATTAATCAAAGATGGTTATGTTTCCTAACCATAGACAAAGAGTTGTTATTTGATTAATGTGACCACATCATTAGATGAATGATCTGATTGACTTGACCCATTCCGTTAGCTTAGCACTTGATCGTTTAGTATGTTGCTATTGCTTTCTTCATGACTTATACATGTTCCTATGACTATGAGATTATGCAACTCCCGTTTGCCGGAGGAACACTTTGTGTGCTACCAAACGTCACAACGTAACTGGGTGATTATAAAGGAGCTCTACAGGTGTCTCCAAAGGTACATATTGGGTTGACGTATTTCGAGATTAGGATTTGTCACTCCGATTGTCGGAGAGGTATCTCTGGGCCCTCTCGGTAATGCACATCACTTAAGCCTTGCAAGCATTGCAACTAATGAGTTAGTTGCGGGATGATGTATTACAAAACGAGTAAAGAGACTTGCCGGTAACGAGATTGAACTAGGTATTGGATACCGACGATCGAATCTCGGGCAAGTAACATACCGATGACAAAGGGAACAACGTATGTTGTTATGCGGTCTGACCGATAAAGATCTTCGTAGAATATGTAGGAGCCAATATGGGCATCCAGGTCCCGTTATTGGTTATTGACCGGAGACGTGTCTCGGTCATGTCTACATTGTTCTCGAACCCGTAGGGTCCGCACGCTTAAGGTTTCGATGACAGTTATATTATGAGTTTATGAGTTTTGATGTACCGAAGGAGTTCGGAGTCTTGGATGAGATCGGGGACATGACGAGGAGTCTCGAAATGGTCAAGACGTAAAGATCGATATATTGGACGACTATATTCGGACATCGAAAAGGTTCCGAGTGATTCGGGTATTTTTCAGAGTACCGGGTAGTTACGGGAGAAGCAATGGGCCTTGATGGGCTTTAGTGGGAAGAGGAGAAAGGGCCAAGGGGCTGCTGCGCCCCCCCCCTCCCCTCTAGTCCGAATTGGACTAGGGAAAAGGGGGCCGGCCACCTCTCCTTCTCCTCCACTTCCTTCTCCCTTCCTCCCCTCTTGGTGGACTCCTACTAGGACTTGGAGTCCTAGTAGGACTCGACATCCTGGCCGCACCAATTGCCTTGGCCGGCCTCCTCCTCCTCCATCCTTTATATACTGAGGCAAGGGGCACCCCATAGACACAAGTTGATCTTCGTGATCGTTCCTTAGCCGTGTGCGGTGCCCCCCTCCACCATATTCCACCTCGGTCATATTGTAGCGGTGCTTAGGCGAAGCCCTGCGACAGTAGTACATCAAGATCGTCACCACGCCATTGTGCTGACGGAACTCTTCCCCGACACTTTGCTGGATCGGAGTCCGGGGATCGTCATCGAGCTGAACGTGTGCTAGAATTCGGAGGTGCCGTAGTTTCGGTGCTTGATCGGTCGGGCCGTGGAGACGTATGACTACATCAACCAAGTTAACGCTTCCGTTGTCGATCTACAAGGGTATGTAGATCACACTCTCCCCCTCTCGTTGCTATGCATCACCATGATTGCGTGTGCGTAGGAATTTTTTTGAAATTACTACGTTTCCCAACACTACACCCAGTGGGTGCACTTGGCGTGCCCCCACCGGTTCTGATCCGACTCGACCGGCCCGCCGGAGTCGAGTGCAAGGAGTAAAAAAAGAGAGAAAGAACAATTGCACCGTCAAGAAAGAAGAACTCAGACCACAGTCGACTGCCAGCAGTCGACCGCGGTCTCAGGGACTACACCCAGTGGGTTCACTTAGCGTGCCCCCACCAGTTCTGGTCCCACTCGCCCAGACCGAGTGGAAGAGCGAATCTACCAAAAACGACAGCGACACCCAGTGGGTGCTCTAATTCGACGCGAACAACAGGAGATTGTGCAGAAGAAGATTTTTTGAGAACAAAAACAGTCAGAAAGTCTACTCACCTGGACATTGGCCCGAAGGGCAGCACTGCGTCGTAGGCAGCCTGACTGCTCTCGTGCACGATCTTCACCCGCTCCATCATCATATCAGCCTGTCGGATGGCTTCTGCAGCCGCTTCCGACTGGTTGTCTGGGACGGGGTAGCTGGTGAAAAAGTGTGCAGACGACCCAGGTGCGGCTGCTTGAAGCTCCGTGGTGTGGAGTTCGATAGTTGAAGGAACCACAGGCGCGGTCAACCGTGTGGGATGCCCACTCGACAAGGGTGCAGCGAACGTCATAGTGGCCCTGCCCGCGTCTTCAGCTTGACGGACGGGAGGCGTTGCAGTTGGTTCTTGCCGAGTCACCCTGCCAGCTGTTACCTTCTTTCTCTTCCTAGGCTTAGGAGCCACATCTTCGTCGTCATCCGGAAGATCAATGATGTTAGGTGGAGCTGCAAGACAGAACATTCGACCCCAAGTGAACCACTCGACCCTAAAAGGATCAAGAATCAAAATCGCAAGAGTTTATACCTGGGTTGGAGGTTACCGCATCCTCCATTTCCTCGTCCCGGTACTGGTATGAAGAGGTCCCTGACGTAGCAGCACTGCAAAGGCCAGCATTCAATCGGTTACACCCAGTTAATCGAATCCACATAAAGGACAAGTCAGATGGTTACCCAGAGATAGTAGGAACGGTCACTTTGATCCTGGGCAAAGCTTTTGGCAGTTTGAAGGAGATGGCTTTCGGCACTTTCGGTGCTGGGGGCGGCGCGACCTTAGATTGCTTTGGAGCCTTCTCAATCGGCGTCGGGGAAGACGTCCTGGGGCGCTTCGAGGACTGCCCGATTGGCGCAGCCAGCAAGTCCAGAGCGCTTGCTGGGTCATGAGTGTGCTTGGACCTCCTCTCCCTGCGAGGAGGCGAGTCGACTTCTTCCTCATCAGTCGATTCATCGCTCTCCTCGTCCTCCTCGGCTTCCGGATGCTCCTCGCCGCTCTCGCCTTCGCTCCCTTCTTCTTCAGCGCCTGGGTCCTGCACTCCATTCGGCATCGAGTACATTTCAATGAGGGCCTGAAAGGATAAAAATCAAAGGACATTCAGTCGACCACAAATGGGACATCACATGGTGAATCGGAAAGATACTTGATAAAACATAAATATACCTGCTCCGGCTGGTGCGAGTTGTCGAATGGAATCACCCTCCTGGATCCCCGAGGGTTGTCTTTGTTGCCAGTGATTCCCCTCAACCAGTTCTCCAAGATATCCTCGCTAACCTCCTCCGGGTGGATCCGAGTGGTATCCTCGAGCCTAGAGTACATCCACATAGGATGATCGCGCGCCTGAAGAGGTTGGATGCGTCGACCGAGAAAGACCTCCAGCAGATCCATCCCGGTCACTCCGTCGCGGACAAGCTGGACGACCCGTTCAACCAGCTCCTTGACCTCCGCCTTCTCTTCTGGAACTACCTTCAGGGGAGCAGACTTCTCCACTCGAGCCAAGGAAAAAGGAGGAAGTCCAGTCGACTGGCCAGGGGTTGGCTGATCCTTGCAGTAAAACCAAGTCGACTGCCAGCCCCGGACCGAGTCAGGAAGGATCATGGCTGGGAAAGTACTCTTGCTCCTCATCTGGATCCCCAGGCCACCGCACATCTGGACCACCCACGTCCTCTCGTCACTCGACTTGGCCTTTTTGACCGACTGGGAACGGCAAGTGAAGATGTGTTTGAAAAGCCCCAGTGCGGTCGACAGCCCAAAAAGTTTTCGCACATGGACACGAAAGCGGCCAGATAGACTATGGTGTTCGGAGTGAAATGGTGGAGCTGAGCCCCAAAGAAGTTCAAAAAAACCCGGAAAAAAGGGTGGGGAGGCAGTGAGAATCCGCGATCTATGTGGGTTGCGAGGAGGACACACTCACCCTCTCTAGGCAGCGTCTCGGTTTCGTCCCCCGGGAGCCGAGCCGACTTGTGAGGGATCAATCCCCCCCTCCACCAGGTCGTCGAGATCGTCCTGCGTGATTGCCGAGCGGATCCAATCGCCCTGGATCCAGCCCGCCGGCAGGCCGGACCTCGACGAGGATCCGCCCCGGCTGGTCCGCTTTCCCTTCGCCTTCGCGGTCGCCTTCTTTGCGCGTTCCAGCGCCGCCGTCTTCTCCTTCCCCATGGTGACGGGTCAAGCTCGAACAGAGGTCCGGCGACGAAGCGGAAGCGAGAGTGGTGGAGAGATCGGGGGAAAGAGAAGAGAGAATGGGAGCATGCAGAGCAGAGGCCTGACCCAAGACCTTTTATAAGGCCTTTCACCGAGTGGCTGACTGGTGGACCCAAGCGATCTAAACAAATCCTGCAACAGTCGCGCGCGCAGTACGTGGCGAAAAATGTGGCACAGGGATCGAGGAGACTTACCCAATCCGTCCCGATAACTTCGGTTCCACCCTTCTGGCGCACTTCCCAAAATTCGAATCCCGCGAGATCCGCGGAGAGCAGAACAACCTGTCAGACTGAAGACAAACACCCTCTACATCATCATTCGGAATTTTACCATGAAAGTTCACTCGACAACAACCAAGAATGGATCAAGGCGATTGAGAAAGGAGTCGATGCCATCACCTCAACTCATTGTTCCAGACAAGGCATATTCATAGCACAAAGAGTGGGTCGGAAGTGTTCTCAACCCCTTCCTCACTCAAACCCTGATCCATTCGGGGGCTAATGATGAAGCTATGTACTTAGGGTAGGGTCATGGACCTGTCCAACTTACCCTCCCCAAAGACATCTCTACAAAGAATCAGAAACAGTCAAAGAGAAACCATCAACCACTCGACCGTGGAGATGCACTCACTCGACCACCTTGAAGACACTCGACCACCAGAAGATGAGGAACCCTCCACTCTGCAACGGTCAGAACTTAAACCATAGCATTATGAGCATTTATGACACTTTACTGTAGATGTTACCAGTAACGCCTTTCCTTTATGAACATTGAATCTTATGTAACGGAGGGGAGCTGGGGTCCTGGCGCACTCTATATAAGCCACCCCCCTCCTCTGAGATAAGGGTTCGCATCTTTTGTAAACTCACACACACACATAATTCAGTCGACCGTCCTCAGGGCACCGAGACGTAGAGCTGTTACTTCTTCCGAGAAGGGCCTGAACTCGTAAAACTCGTGTGTACAACTTATTCATAGCTAGGATCTTGCCTCCTCATACTTACCCCCATTCTACTGTCAGTCTTAGATCCACGACAGTCACCTCTAGTGCCTAGCCTGGTTTAGTTTAGCTTAGTTTAAGTTTATGTTGAACTTGTTCAATATTGCCCATTTGCATGTAATATTTATGAAACTTGCTTTAAATTCGTCCGTTCAGCTCAAATTTCGTCTGTGTTTGTATTCAATCCGTTTGAAATGGGGCAAATAATTAGGACTCGGGTTGAATAGCCTTCGCCCCACCGGCCGTCCTTAGACATTTGAGAGTGACTCGACATTGGATTTGTTTTGGAGATTCCCCACCACACGCTGATGGTGCATCTGCATCCGCTTGGACGTAGTAGCCCTTGAAAAAAAAGCTAACACTCGGGCAGCACGAGGACCAGTTTTTTTTTTGAGAAGCACGAGGATCAGTTCAGAGTTGAGCAGAGCAACATGCGTGTGTCACCCGGGCGATCATGGGCTGCGGCTTCACTTTGTTATGAAGAATTCGGCTCGGCCCCTTTGGGGAGTTCAAAACCAAGCAAATGCTTCGATCGTTTTCGCAGCCCATGGCGTGTCAACCACTCGCCTGCATGCTCTCGAAGTAGCGTCACGGCCTGCCTCAAGCAAACGCAACCTCGGCCTTCCGGCCGCTCGCCGACACGCGTTCGCGGAAAACAGAACCTTCCGGCACCAGCCCCCTCTATAAACCCACCACTTGGCTTCCCCCGTCTCCTTCGAATCACACATCCTAGCCAAGCTCCGAAACACTCATTCACAGCCTCGGTTGTCACCTCAGGCTCAGGTTGCAACTTTTCGCCATGGGAAGGAGTAAGCAGCCATCACCTTTCTTTCCTTTGCTTTCCTTTCCTCTAGCTGCCCGGATCTCCATCGTCTCCATGTTGCAGCCATCACGTTTCTTTTCTTTCCTCTAGCTAGCTCGCCGGATCGATCATGCACGATGTTAGTAATAGTAGCTTGAACTAACGCGTTGTTGTTCTTGTTCAGGGCCTGCTCGGTGCTATCGCCAGATCAAGAACAAGCCACCCCAAGTCACGGTACTGCCGCAGGGTGCCGGACCCCAAGATTCGCATCTTCGACGTGGGGCAGAAGAAGCGTGGCGTGGACGAGTTACCGCTGTGCGTGCACCTGGTGAGCTGGGACAAGGAGAACGTGACAAGCAAGGCCTTGGAGGCGGCCCGGATTGCCTGCAACAAGTACATGGCCAAGCACGCCGGCAAGGACGCCTTCCACCTCTGCGTGCGCGCGCACCCCTACCATGTCCTCCGCATCAACAAGATGCTCTCCTGCGCCGGCGTCGACCGACTACAGACCGGCATGCGCGGCGCCTTCGGCAAGCCCACGGGAATGTGCGCGCGGGTGCATATCGGCCAGGTGCTGCTCTCCCTGCGCTGCCGCGACGCGCACACGGCCCACACGCAGGAGGCGTTGCGCCGGGCCAAGTTCAAGTTCCCCGGACGCCAGAGGGTCATCGTCAGCGGCAAATGGTACGTATGCCATCTTAATCCGTCGGCCTTCCCTAGTTTGAATTGTACGACCAGGATCGAGAGCTCTCTCCACCTGTGCCTGCCTTGTGGTTGCCGGATAGATCTCAACTGTACGAATCGTTTCTTCCAGGGGATTCACCAAGTTTAAGCGCGAAGAGTATGTCAAGCTCAGGAGCGAGGGCCGCATCATCCCCGATGGTGTCAACGCCAAGGTAATCGTCATCACTTCACAACCCCCAGATTTGATCAACTCCGTACGCCGAGAGGCGTTTCTAGTACGACGAACAAACAAATAGTTAATGCGATTCTTTTTTTTCTGTGTGCAGTTGCTGACTTGGCACGGGTCGCTCCAGGGACGCCTGCGAGGGAAAGGTGTCTTTCCACCCTCCGTCGCTGGATCGGCTTGAAGATTACAACCTCATCAACATCTGTCTCCCCGTATTCATACGAGAGCACGTGTCAGCCCTCGTCGGGTCCGGCCTGCGTATCGATTCTACCATGTCATATGTTGTGACATGAGTTGTCATACGCACGTGCAGAGTTGTGTCGAATATTATTATATAAGTTAGGTTACAGTTGAACTTGAAGTCGTACGGTGTGTAGACAGGATATGGAGTCGTGTTCAAGTAGAAAACTTGTATCTTAGGCCTTTCATATATAGCGGGGGTAGACGCACGATGTAACTTATGCCAGCGTAATAGCATAGGCACGCAGGGGAGCCGGCGGCGTGTGCCGGCGCCCGGGCGGCCGGGGTGCGGTATTGTGACGGTGTCATGGGAAGGAGCGTCCGTAGTCATGCCTCGGGGATGTAGCCATATCGATGAACCTCGTTATCAAATTTCGGTGTCGTGCTCATGTGATTGTTTGGTCATCGGAAGATCGACAGAGTGTCTCGAATTTATTCTAACAAGTGGTATCATGAGAAAGGTTTGAAGAGGTTGTGGATTATTGATCTAGAGGAGGTCGTGGTTGTGTTAAAGGTCAATGCAGGCGGCGGGATTGGGCGGCAGCGGATATTGCGGGCAGTTTTAATGTCACGGAGAAGTCTCGGCCAGTATAGCAACAACGACACGAATCGGAAGCAATCGGTAACGAGCAGCAGCAGATCGATGAGGTGGCGGCGATCCAGTCGTCGAAGGAGCACTGTGATTTGGGCGGCGTGATACAACGTGCGGCAGTCGGACTCAAGCAGCAGCAGCCGAGCAAGTCGTTGGTGCAGGTCTTTCGTGGGCAGATTTGATCGATCCAGATCGATGGAAGCAGCGGCGGCAGATCGATGGATCTTCGGTCGGGAGCAGAGACGCTGGTGCCCTAGCGCATGCAAGGTTCAAAGCCCACGTGTGGGTGCTGGTGGGCCAGAAGCGCAGCGAGGCTGAGCGGAGTCTGCGGGCCACAGGACGGGCGTGATTCACTTCGACAGACATCATACGTAGTAGCAGGCAGACGAGCGGAGCTAGGCCAGCGGCAACTTCAGTTGGGGAGCGTAGCAGGCAGTGCTCCCGCGAGTAGCAAGCGTACGAGGCTGGGTCAAGTTGAAGAACTGCCCGTGGATGAGCAGGCTGGGTGCTTGTACAGGCGCGAGATTTGTTGGATGAAAGAAAGAAAGCTACACAACAGGCTGAAACTACTCATCGGGAGGAAGAGATAGGAAGCCTAATGGATCTACAGCCTACAGGAGCACATGGTGGAGTTGGAGATTTTGGATCTTTTGATCTTCACGGTTTAGTGCATGCAAGAAGGCTTATGTGGTGGATTTTTTGGCTTTATTTCTTTGTACACATGATGTGTATTGGGATGATAGCGTGAGGATTTGTGGTGCGTGTGGCGAGGATGGCGACGTGCGTATAAGGCTTGGAGAAGTCTGGAGCGCGCCGTGACAGGATCATGCAAACACATGGCGTCAAGGTAATGCACAGATGTGCGGGCGGACACGACGCTGGGTGGAGCATGGTTGCAGTTGAATAATTTTGGCTGGGTCGGACTGGACTGTCTGACGGATCGACGGGGATGTCGGTCAAAGCAGAAGACGGCGGTGATTTCAGCGAAGACGACATAGGAGCGTGATGCTGATGGTGGCTGACTTCTGGGGCGTGAAAACACATGGTGCAGACCTGAGGGCTTGTGCGGCTTCGACAGACTATGACGCGTGGTTGATTCAAGATGGTGCACATGAGAGTTTGAAGTCGACGGGGCGCGGGAGGGTGGCACGTACAACCACCATGGAGTCATGTTGAAGGTGGAGTAGGAGTCTGATGGATGACTTCACGCTGAGTTGATGGAGGGGCTACGGCGTAAGTTAACGAAGAGTCGAAGGCTATTTCAGCGGGTAAAGCGAGAGACACGTGGATCAGACTACGCGCCAATGGTCTGATGGAGGCGTGATACTCGGCATCGGTCGGTGATGATCGATGGTTCTCTGCAGTGGGAGTTGAGACAGTGGGGGCTAGCTACCCGGGAGACTCGACCAGGACAGCAGAGACTCGACGCGGTGATAGCGGCGAGGCGTGCGGTAATCACGGCACACAGCGATAGGCCAGGGCACCGGTGGTCAGATATGTTGTTAGACAAAGTGTGCAGGGGGTGCTGAAGCAGTGTTGACGAGTACCGGATTCAAGTTGGTGACTGGGTCTATCGGTGCCGGTTGATGGACAGGAGTTGACCATGGATAATCTGAGAAAGTGGCGGAAAGTCTGAAACTGTCAAAAGCTGGAAGAGTACATGGCCGTATATTCTGTGGTGTTCAGTGCACATGGTAAAATATAGATGATAAGTACAGAAGGAGGCAGAGTGCTATAGCTATGACACATGTCAAAGACTATCCGGGAAAAAGGATGAGACAACTGTGAATTTGACTCAGGGTGACACCGGGCGACGGTGAAATTCCTTCAAGTTTCAGACAGACGATTAAGAAAGAATGGTGATGTTGAGTTCAGGTAACTCTTGTATGTGACATCCAATATGTGAGTTGTTCATTTTCACGCAAATAAATTATCGATGTGTGATGGCGTTGAACAGAAACTTCGGAAGTTGAGAGCACAAAGTAGAGTAATGCGAAACTTAATTTTGCTCGAGTGTTGACTGTGAAGAAAACGAGAAGGGACTACAGTTGCTGGTAGAGTCATATGTAGTCTGGGAATAGCAGCGGTGCTCATGACTTATCTCAAGTCCAATGTATATGGAAGTTCGATGCACGGACAAATTCAAGGTGGTGGAGAATATTCGTCAAGGTGGAGTTTGTTAGAGTTGTGTCGAATATTATTATATAAATTACGTTACAGTTGAATTTGAAGTCGTACGGTGTGTAGACAGGATATAGAGTCGTGTCCAAATAGGAAACTTGTATCCTAGGCCTTTCATATATAGCGGGGATAGACGCACGATGTAATCTATGCCAGCATAATAGCACAGGCACGCGGGGAAGCTGGCGGCGAGTGCCGGCGCCCGGGCGGACGGGGTGCGGTATTATGACGGTGTCATGGGAAGGAGCGCCCGTAATCATGTCCTGAGAATATAGTCATATCGATGAACCTTGTTATTAAATCTCGATGTTGTGCTCGTATGATTGTTTGGTCCTCTATAGATCGACATAGCATCTTGAATTTATTCTAACACGAGTAAACGGATATAACATGCGGGGTCTATACTTGCGATGGTAATAGTATGATGTCTACTGTGTAGCTCGAGTTGGCAGCATGCTTTACGAACTAGTTTGGTCGCTAAACACGTTGTGAGCTTGATTTTATTCATAAATAAATGTGCTTTGCATTAGTGCAGTGAAAGCATCTACAATCGGACCCTTCAAAATTGTCTAGGCAGGCCGCCCGATCGATGCCCGGTCACGAAATTTAGACACAGGCGGACCCCTCAAACGACTCTCAAACGTCCGGGCTGATCGGCACCCTCATATCCAGTCTAAATATGGAGTGAATATGGGGGCGCTCGGGCACACCCGTCATGTTGGGCCTGGCTCATACTGGCCCATTCGACCTTCCTTATATCCGTCCCCATCATCTCACCGGACCAAACCCTAACCACTTCAATCCAGTCCCATCCACTCCCCTCCGCCACCTCACCTCCGGCGGTTTGCGACCTTCTCCGCCATGGCAGGCAGCGGATCGGACTTCGACCAGTCCGGATCCGTTGACTGGGGTGTCGTCCCGTGTGGGTTGGAGGAGGCAATGGCAGTCCGCATTGCACTCCGCCGCTCCCGGGAGGACAGTGCCCGGCCGACGGACGAATCCGTCCGCTATGATGGCATAGTGTCGGTTCACCGGGCGCTCGGGTCTTCTGGTGTTGGATCCTTGCGGTCCCGGCCGAAATACCTCTCCTTCCCCATCACTGGTCGGGCAGAGTACGAGTCCCCCCGGGAATGGGCGGCCCGCCATGGGAAGGAGAGGATAAGGGCCGCTGGGGCCTGTCTCGCAGCGGAAATGGCGGCGGCGCGGGTGGCCCCAGAGGAGGAAGCCATCAGCGCCCGCATTGTGAAAAAAGGCAGCGGAGGAACATGCGCGCCCTCGCCCGTGAGCATAATCGGGCGGTCCGTGCCATGGCCGGACTGTCACCGAAGGAGGAGAAGGAGGACAGCGACGCCGAGGACATCTCCGGCAACAAGCAGATTCAGCTCGATCCGTACTGCGCCTTCGGCCGGTACTTTCGCGAGAAGGACCGCAAGGGCGCCGGGATGGGCAAGGGCAGCCGTGGATGAACTCCACCATAGCCAAACATGCCAAATTGTGGTAGTCCAATAGCATGTTTAGTGTAGTGTGATGGAGTAGCCGGACGATACGTGTGCGTCGACGTAGTTGCATGAGTTTGTATGGATTTAAAATATCGTAATTGAGGTGTCCGGATGTGAATTGTATTTATTGAGGAGTGCCCAGTCAGTGCTTGCGGACGCGTCCGTAAGTGTTTGAGGGGCCGGATTTGCCAAGTCCGATTATAGATGCTTTTATAAGATCATCATGCACACAGTTAAAACCTTCTTTCGCAAACGCATATGCAAACTGTCGCCTTGTGTTGGTGTGCGATAGAGAGGAGGGGTATCACACACGCTTTGGGATAACCATGCACGACAACGTATGAGAATGCAGACCTTTTGGCAAAACTAATCATATGTGATGCTCGAATCTATCGCACACGTGATTCCTGATATAAGCGTTTGCGATACAAACAACATCCCACATATATTTGGTCTCTGGAGATTGTGTGGGATGATAGGTCTATCTCACGTGCAATACTGACGCGATATTTGTGATGTGCCCAACAACGAGGATGACTCAGACAACGTGTACAATAAAAGGCTTATCACAAGCACTTTGCTTTCCCATCCGTTTGAGATGCGACGCACATCACACACGTTTAATAACTGCAAAATGTGTGTGGTGCTATTCATGTCGCACATGTTTTTTCATTAGCTAAACATGTGTGATAATGGTTCCTATCACACACACACTCTTTAATAGTGCGCCGTTTTAGATATGTTTATCATCACACACGTTTCGAGATAACTACTCCCTCCGTTTCAAAATAGATAACTCAACTTTATACTAACTTTAGTATAAAGTTGGGTCATCTATTTTGAAACAGAAGGAGTAGATGTGTGTGCCGTAGAGGTTCATCACACATGTTTGCCTCTTTGAAGCGTCTGTGTTATTGAGGTTTATCGCACATGTTTGCCTCTTTGATAGAACCCGTGTGCTTTTGGGGTTCATCCCACATGTTTTGCTCCATGAAACCACTGTAATTACCTACATGGCAGTTTTTTTTGCCATAATCTAATTCCTGCAACTAAAAATTATCTAGAATTTGAATTTGAAAGTAGACAATTACATATTTCATTCCATCATACACACTCAGTTTATATAGGTTCAACCACCATTACATAATTCAAATTCATATGTTCAAGCACTATAGAAGCACCAAATTAAAACAAGAACCACAATAGCATTAAAGCCCGTAAAGAGAGAGGCAAAAATATTTTGGTTGTCGGTGTACGTGAAGAAGCGAATGTCCATATTGCGCCCTTCATGATTATATATGCTTGTGACTTTTGTTAAATATTTCAGGTCGGGATTAATATCCATAAATCCCTAGGATATATTAAAATCCTAATAATTGAAATTGTTAATTAAATGGAACCCTAAATATTTGGGAATAAATTGATATTCCAAAAATAGGGTGAAATTTAAATATTTGATTTGGGCATAAACATATTTCATTAGGTCCAAAATATTATTTTGAACCTCTGGTAAAATTTCCAAAAAGATTAGAGTGAATATGATTTTCGAATCTGAATAAAAAGGGGAATAATTCAATTAGCTTATTTTAATTTGGCAGAAAATCATTTTCCTAAAAAGCCCTAAGTACTAGACTAAGAATAAAATTTTCTGAAAGGATTTGAGGCACATTTGGAATTCAAAACAGAAATGAAAAGAGAAGAATAGAAAAAGAAACAAAAAAGAAAAGGAAAAGTCCTAGCCTAACCTAGCTACAGCACGAACCAGCTCACCTAGCCTACGCGCATGCCACACAACGATCAACCCAACCCGCTAAGGCCAAACCGGTATTCATGCGTTATAAGATGGCCATTGGATCTCCATCCGGTGGCCAAAAGCACACCCACAACCCCCCTTATCTCCATGTCACTAACACTACTGGAATCAGGAAATTTGTCATCAGTTCTTTGCCATCGGCTAGCTGACGGCAAAGAAACCGACGACAAGTAACTAGTTGATGACAAATATATCTTTGCCATCAGCCAGTTCTTTGCTGTCAGTTAGCAGGCGACAAAGAGCTGGGTGAGGTCCAGTGGACGACATTGCTGTAACAGCCCACCACCTCCACCTCTTTGTCGTCTGTAAACCATCTTTGCCGTCGGTTAGCAGATGGCAAAGAGGTTAATACCTAATGGCTAATAACGGCGCATCCCCACCTCTCTCTCTCTCTCTCTCTCTCTCTCTCTTTCTCTCTCTCTCTTTCTCTTTCTCTCTCTCTTTCTCCCTCTCACCTCTCTCTCCTCCCCCGACCCAACCGCACCGGCCCACCGCGCCCTCGCCGCCGCTGACCCCCGGCCGTCCCACCCCAACCCCCGCAACGCCCCCGACCCCCACCGCGCCCCCGACGCTGCTGATCCCCCGCCCTTCCCCCGACCCGCACCGCCGCTGACCCCCCATCGCCCCGCACCCGACCCCCCGCGCCCCCGCCGCCCCGGCCCCGGCCTAGGCCCCCACCGGGCCCCTGCCCCCCCGACGCCCCTCTCTTGCGGCAGCCGCCCGAGCCCCGCCGCGAGGAAGGCCGCGGCGCCGCCCCCTCCCCTACGACGGTCCTCCTCCACCGGGCCGCCCTCTCCTCCACCAGCCGCCCCTCCCCTGTAGTGAGCTCCTCCTCCTCCTCTTTTTTTGCTTTTTAGTTTTAGGTTTATGTTTAGTTTAGATTTAGTTTTAGATTTAGGTTTAGTTTTAGGTTTATGTTTAGTTTAGTTTTAGGTTTATGTTTAATTGTGAAAAAAGAAGAAGGAAATAAGAATAATTAGAAAAGGAGGAGGAAAAAGAGGAGGAAGAAGAAGAAGAATAGGGGTGCCTCGACATTGACGGAACCCTTAATGACATATATTTCGATGGCATACTATTGTAAATATTTAGTTAGGTTGATGGCAAAAACAATAGTGCTATGTTACTCATCTTTTGATTTAAATGTGTAGTTGTTTCATCGCCGCGAGGGTCTGGTGTTCGACGAGCTCTGCCCCTGCGTTCGTGGGTGAGTACGAATGACATCTCCTCCTCCCTCTTAATTATTTGCTCTGTTCCGGCCTTCGTGCCGATGACACTAGCTAGATAACTACAGTCGCGTAACCAGTATGCGTCTCCTGTCCGAAAGGGTTGCATCGATAAATATGCATTCATTTGCATATTTGTCACCGTAGCTCATTCAGATTGTCTAGCGATTTCCACGGATAGCCCGAGTATGTGTAGATTGGGTACATTCTCCATGCTCTACCCTATCCCGAGACAAAATGTCGGCAGCGCCTCCCTGTTGTTCTCCGGATGCACATTCTCTCGGCTTTTTGCCGAGACGTGTATTTGGAGAACAGCGGGGAGGTGCTGCCGAAGTTTTGTCTCGGAATGGGTAGAGCATGGAGAACGTACTCAATCTACACATACTCGGGTGGGATTAGGGCCTATCTTTACCTATTAGAGTGTAGGTCCCATGGACGTAATAAAATTGACAAACTAGATTAACTGATGAATATACATGTCGATGGACCTATCTTTACCTATCAGAGTGTAGGTAGGCAAGATGAGTGATCGTGCGTGGATGTACACCGGTCACACTAGTCATAAAGACATGACCTATGAATGGTTAACAAAAACCAAAAGGTTTGTGAAAGCCACATTTGCAAATGGCTAGAAGAAAACCTGGTGCCCCTATGTCTGGTGCGACAATTGGCACAAGAGGACATAGGAAGAAATTGCCAAACACCTGTAGAAGAGTGGTTTTACTCCCGGAAACGGTATGAACATTTCATGGTGAGTCTGCCCAACGTGTCAGAGCTGAGGTGGTTCGTCATTGCATCGACGAGTATGGTACCGGGATGGAAGACGGATTCGGACGATGAGATGGAGGAATCTGCAAATGCCTTCAATGAAATGTTGGAGTCTTCAAAACGTCTTCTCCACGAGCACACTGAGTTTTGTCAGCTGGATGTCATCTCACAAGTAATGGCTCTGAAGGCTCAATTCAACTTGGGCAGAGAATGCTATGACGCGATGATGATAGTATTTGGACGGTTTCTACCCAAAGGCCATGTAATGCCTGCAAACCTGTACCGGTCGGACAAAATCCTCCGTGCACTTAAGATGCCCTATGAGAAGATACATGCCTGTGAGAAAGGATGTGCCTTATTGTAGCGACCCGACCCGGATGGATAGAAGTCTCTGTGCTTAAGTGTCATCCCTGAATCGGTATGTTGACACACACATTACTTGAGAATTTATAACAAAGGTAAATTACATGTATAAAATAACGTAAATACTATTACCTCAAATAATATAGCAGAAGTAACAACAAGGTTGTGGAGTCCCAACAACACCAACAGCAAAGTTGAGTGTAGTCATCGCAACCCTAATGTATCACTTACTCGTCGAATAATTCCTGCAACATGAGACGTTCCAGCCGTGTAGGTCAGTATGTTGAATGTACTGGCAAATTCACACCACATAATAATGATGAACAATATCTATCATTACATGGATATTTGGCTGGTGGAGGCTCTAAGTTTAATTTTGCATTAAGCTAATTTTCCCCTACAACAAATGAATAAATTTTATTTTACTACCAAGTTTATGCCAATATTGAGAAGGTTCCTCCAACTCAATCCCAAAATTCCCAAATTATTAATAACCCAATACATTAATTAAAGAGAGTGATGAAATCAACCAATAATTCAAATACCAGATACTCAAGATGTCCGTAATTTGGGACACAGCTAATCATGATTAGTTTGTACACTCTGCAGAGGTTTGCGCAGTTTTCCCCACAAGACTCGATCTCCTCCCTTGAATTCCTTGCACTGCCTGATGTTTGAGAATCGGATGATCGAGACATAGTCTTTCCGAAGAGGTCCCCTTAACTGATAGATAGGCCGGTACAACTACAATTTCCCTACATATGCTAGCCTATCATGGAAAGGTTTCCCACAACTTACTCAACTACGCCAGAGCCCATAATGGCTTGTGGCTGCACACGGAAGTTTCCAGGTATGAAATATCGTATGATCCCTTTGATCCTGAGTGGCATTCCATAGAGTGATCTCACGGGTCCTCCGGGATCCCCTTGGGCAAGCACTGGTTTCTCCAGGTGCCCGGGCAAGCCACTGGTTTCTCTAGGGTGCCCTAACCATTCCACCCAGATGTGTGTTGATATTTCCACCTTATGTTACCCTTAATTATTATTTCTCTCATAACTTGCATGAATTTCACATACCAATCCCGGTCTACAAGCATGGCTAAGCAATATATAAGCATAACGAATATACCCAGGGTGTTTCAAGGATCATAGGCTCCTACCTCATGAACTACATAGCAAAAATCCAATTCCCAATCCTACTCATGCAAACTTGTAAGGGTGTGAACTAATGCATAGTAAAAACTGGGTATAGGAAAAATATGATCAAAGTATGAATTTGCCTTGTACTGTTGATGAAGAATCTTCGCACTCATAATTCTAGATAGTTCTACTCGTCACACTCCGATCAATATATCGTAAGTAAGCAATTTTATCCACACATAAGCAATCACTCGAAGACCCAAAAAATGCAAAGGAAGATTGCAAAAACTCCAAAAGAACCAAGTCAAATTATTTTGCAAGATTAGATTGTAATTTCGGTGAAAAAGTGTGGTGATGGCTCAAGATGTTAGAATATGCCTAGGGATTCAATTTGAAAAAGGAATCAATTGAAAAAACGCTACAATTTACAAGATATGATCAAGTGAAGCTTCGAGTTCAAATTTGAATCGTTCAAATTTGAAAAGATCAAAAGTTGAAACTAATGATGCTACTAGATGTAGGAAGTCAATATGAAAATGTAGGAAAAAGAATTACTAGATTGAAAATAACGGATCAGTTAATTCAACATATCATTGAATCTGCTTAGAATATTGTGTAACAACTCTTTGGTGGACCAATAGAGTAACTGGCTAAGATCAAAATTATATGTTGGAAAGATGACACTAATTGTGTGAACGGAAAGATTACTTCAATACGAATCCGATGCAGTTTGGTTCATCAGAAACGGAGGTACGGATAAAAAGATATGATTGAAAGAAATTTGAGTATGAATCTGAACAAATTTCGAATTTTGAAAGTTGCAAAAAGTTTATTTGATAGATTCACTAGATAGGTGGAATCAAGACGAAAATATTGGCGTTGGTTTCGTCTAATTTGGATGAACAAGAAAAAAATTATGGCTATTTAAAAAATGGGGGTCAAGTTGTTTTACGAAAGAAAAAGAGCTATGGCTAAAAGAATTTTAGTCTTAAAATGTAAATACAGGGACTATTTTATAAATCTAATTATTCTACCGCACACTAGTTTAAAAATAATAAGCTATGGAAGTATAAAAAATACGAAGAAAGATACCTTTATAAAATAGAGAAAAGACGACTTCAGAGAGAAGAGACAATTTCCAGAAGTCCCGCCGGAGAGAAGAAATATATATTTCTTTTGTGAAGCTAGTCAAACCAAAATATTGATTTAACCCGCAGTGGATGATTTTTGGATTCTATGATTCTATATTTATAGATGGAAAAGAGACTTAAAGACCAAAGACTAGGCAATCTGAGACTAAACATAGACGAAAAAGAGAAAAGAGAGAAGAGGTGCATTATGGGGCTTCGGCCGGCCTACTCGTGTGCGCGCATGTGGCAGAGTTTTTTTTTTCTTTTTGAAAATATTTTCGAAAATAATATTTTTCTCTCTCTAAGCATAACTGAAAAATAAAATAAAAACAGTTATGGGCCTGCCTACTGACTATGTTGTGCACGTGGGCGACGGATAGTTATGGGACGCACATTCAGTTTTTTTAAATAGAAATAGAAAAGGAGAAACCGAATAACAAAGATAAAATAAAATTATACATAGGCATATTATATATCAAAATTTCCATAAAAATATTTCCTAAATGATGAACATATTTTCAGCGGCAAATAATTTCCACAAAAATTTAAATAAAGCGAATAGTACTAGTGGTTCATTTGAACCAAGTAAAAAATATTTTAAAATACCAAAATGATTTCAAACTCATTTTTCTCTACTTTCTACTATAGGGAATCATTTTACCCTATTTTCTATATATTTTATTTTTGGAGAAAAATAATTTGAATAAAAACCAAATACCAAATTCAAAATGAGTTTCAAAATAACTTCAAAGGGACTTTCAATTTGATTTTTTGAAACTTCCAACTCTCTTTCTTAGCATTTGAAGAAGTCATTTTATCTTCTCTCTTGAAACTCATTGAATTGCATAAAGTATCCGAATTTGGAATATTTCCAAATGGAATTCAAATCTTTTCAAAATCATTTTCATTTATTTAAATGAAAGAAGTCATATCATCTTCACTCTAGGGTTTTGTGTTGAAATGAATTTTAATTCATCGAGATCATAAATGCAAGGTCAAAGTTTGGGAAAGTCATTTCATTCCCTTTCATTCAACTTTCAAAAAGTTTCAAATTTCACTCAATTTCACAAAAGAAACCACACCAAAATCAAACAAACAATCAAAACTATTTATTTAATATAACATTCTAAAATTTAGAATTTTGGGATGTTACACTTATTTAGGCTTGAGTATGCGGACTTGAACTATTGTCCCATTTGCAAGTCTTCTAGGTATGTTGTGGTAGACAACGGTATGGGTGAGAAGACGCAGACCAAAATCCCCATTAATGTTCTTCGGTATTTTCTAATCGTACCAAGACTTCAACGTCTTTTCATGGTCGAAGAGATGGCAAGACAGATGACATGGCACAAAATGGGCAAAAGAACCGAACTAGATGCAAATGGGAATCTGATAATGGTACACACATCGGATGGTTCTGCGTGGAAGCGCTTCGATGAATTACATAAACAAAAAACGGCATATTCAAGACATCCCCGAGTCGCCATCTGCACGGGTGGGTTCAATGTGTTTGGTCTGATGGCAATCCAATATAGTTGTTGGCCCGTATTTGTCATTCCACTCAATCTCCCCCCGGATAGATTATGCAAAGAAAGAACATTTTCCTGACGTTGATAATTCTGGGGCCCAACTATCCGGGGAAGAATATGAATGTGTACATGTAGCCTCTCAAGGATGAATTGCAAGAAGCTTGGGATAATGGGTCCAAGACATATGGCGCCGCTAGCAAAAAGAACTTCATATTGCGTGTCTGGTACATGTACTCAGTGCATGACTTGCCGGCGTATGCGCTATTCATCGGCTGGTGTGTGCATGGAAGGTTCCCTTGCCCCACATGCAAGGCATCTCTTGAGTTTCATTGGCTGCAGGCGGGTCGCAAGTATTCTTGCTTCAACTTGCATAGACAGTTTCTGGATCCTCGCCATAAGTTCGGGAAAGACAAGAAGAACTTCATCAAAGGTAGAGTTGTCAAAAACTCTGCACCACTTGCGTTGATAGGCCAAGAGACCATGGATCAGTTAAACGCTCTCGAGCCAGATCCAGAGCGTCCAGGGTATTTCAAGGGGTATAATTCGGAACACGCCTGGACTCACAAGACATGCTTGTGGGATTTGCCTTACTTCAAAGACCTCCTTTGCCCACACAACATCGACGTGATGCACATTGAAAAGAATATTGCCGAGGCCCTTTTTGGTACATTGTTCGGCATAGAGGGGAAGTCAAAGGATAATACAAAGGCTAGAGTCGATCAAGAGGCGCTATGTGATAGACCATTACAAAACATGCTTGAACCGAAAGGAAAGCAGAACTGGACGAAGCCAAAGGCATGGTTCAATCTTGGAAGGCCAGCTATGAGGGAAATTATCTTGTGGGTGAAAATGTAGTTGATGTTCCTCGATGTGTGTGCAACGAATCTAAAGAGGGGAGCGAGTCTTGAAAAATTGAAAATATTTGGTCTCAAGAGTCATGATTGGCACATATGGATTGAGCGGGTAATACCGATGATGTTGCGTGGCTTTATCCCTGAGGATGAATGGCTAGTACTGGAAAAGCTGAGCTATTTCTTCCGTGCTCTTTGTGCGAAAGAACTATCGCCTGTCGTGCTAGAAGAAATGGAAGAGTTGGCGCTGGAGTTGATCTGCAAGTTAGAGAAGATCTTTCCGTCGGGCTTCTTTAATCCAATGCAACACTTGATTTTGCATCTCCCGACTGAGGCAAGATCGGGGGGCCGTGCAAAATCGTTGGTGCTACGAAACTGAGATGATGTAGAAGATGCTTCGAGAAAAATGTAAAAATAAACATAGAATTGAAGCATCTCGATGGCCGAGGCATTCATTACTGAGGAAGCAACAAACTTCGTGACAACACACTACGAAGCCAAAAATCGTCATTTGCATAATCCAAAGCCTCGGTATAATGCTGGCGACCCTAAAAAAGGTGGATCCAACCTTAGCCTATTCAAAGGGAATCTCACACCAACCGGTGCTTCGAAACCAATATCATTGGATGTCGAAGAATGGCAGACCATTTCATTGTATATCTTGAACAACCTAACAGAAGTGCGGCCGTACATCGAGTAAGTTCTCGCGGAACATTGTTTCACAACTTCTAATTCCTTTGAACTGCTCTTATTCCCGGATATTTTTGATACAGTCGATATGTTGCCAAATTCTTGGATGAAGCGGAGATCGAAAAGGAATCCATCAAAGAGTATGAGATTCTGGCAAAGCATGGATGCGGCTTTCCTGGTTTCATCTCTTGGTTCAAACAAATGGTAATTTCCATTAGACCATTCTCATTTCTTCATCTAATTTGCGGCTAATTAATTCAACAATCCTTTCGTATTAAACTTGCAGGATAATTCAGAGTCTATGGACGCCGAATTGAGACAAGTCGCTTATGGTTTTGACTATAAGGTCTGTTCATTTGACAAATACGACATCAACGGGCATCGCTTTTGTACCTTCGGCAAAAAGCTATCTATGGCATACCAAAAGTCTACAAATTGTTGCGTCTCTGCTATCGGGGAAGGAGGTACCGAGTATTATGGGAGAGTTGAAGCAATTTATAAACTTCTATTCTACGGTGAAAACCCACCGAACGTCGTAGTCTTCCAATGCTATTGTTTCCAGCCGAAAGAGACTAGAAGGACTCATGAACATATAGGGCTAGTCGAAATCAAACAAAGCACTCATTTAGATGTTCCCGATGTCTATATTACAACTTAATAGGCGACCCAAGTTTTCTATCTACCGTGGGCCTGCCAAATGATCCAAATCTGAATGGTTGGGATGTCATTTATGAAGTGCCGCCACGTGTTAGACCACCTCCCCCCAGTGAAGAGGATTATGAACCTCACATTAGCCCAGGCACATATGAAGGTGAATTCTTCCAAGAAACACGTCTTTCCAAAAAACACTTCAAGAAACACTCTACTTCACTCCAGAACATTGAAGTAGACAGTGATAGTGAATCCGACTTCACCCCTATGCTGGAACAAGAAGAGGTTACTACTGCGGATGACCTGTCATTGCTTGACCAATTACATCAAGGTGGCCTTCCACATGTTGATGCCGCTGAAGCCGATAAGCACGTCATTGATGATAGTGATGATGATGATGCATTTATTGATCCCGGAGCATTTATTGAACCTGACGATCAAGATTATTATTAGTTCATGTTAGGTATTCAATTTGTATTTTGAAGTGTTTTTTGTTAGTTCATGTTAGGTATTCAAATTTTGAAGTGTTTTACAAAAAACAATCATGCAAGTAATATATATTGTTAGTTCATGTTAGGTATTCAATTTTTTTATGTTGAACTTGATTTATATAGTTACTTGTATGATTGTATGATTTATATAGTTACTTGTATAATTTTTTTACTTGCATGATTTTTTGTTATACATAGTGACATGGTCTTGATATCCGGCCCCATTGGCCCTCGTCCGGTTTATGATTCAGATGTGGTATATTCTCTTTTATAACTATTTGTTGCATTTTGCATTTATGATAATTATGCCCATCAAGTTGACATAGAGATATTTTTATCTAGAAGGTATGTGAACCGGAAATTGCAATCGACCCTCTTGTAGAGAAGTTAAATTTAGTTGAAAAAGAAAACGAGTATTTGAAAGAAAAAATGAAAAGAATTGAAGAAGAGAAGACAAAATTAGAGTTGTATGTTGTCGATGTCGTCGATGATCACAAGATCAAGATGGATGCAATGCGCTTGAAGATGGATGCAATGCGCTTGAAGATGGATGCAATGTGCTTGAAGATTAGTAAGATTAGAAAATATGCCATTGATAATGAGGCTTGGTATCATTATGCCGCTGGATCAATTGTTACCTTAGTTGCGATCTTGATCACATTTGTTATGATGACAGTAAGTTTTCTCTAGTGTTTTGCTTATCAAATGCATACTTAGCTTCGTACATGCTCTTAGCCCTATTATGCCACATACTTAGCTTATTTTCCCCAAAAAAGACGTACTTAGCTAATTATCCTCCAAAATGATATAATTAGCTTATTTAGTTCATTTATGACATAATTAGCTTATTCATTTTAAAAATGGCATAATAACCTTGGTTCTCTCATAAATGTCGTATAGTTAGTTTATTTTCCTCCAAAATGGCATAATTACCTAAGTTAGATAAAAATGAGCTATACTTACCTAACTTGGCTCAAAAATGGCATCATCACCTAGGTTGGCACAAAAATGACCTATACTTACCTTATTTTCCTCCAAATTGACATAATAAACTTAGTTACCTAAAAAATGGCATAATTACCTAAGTTAGCTCTAAAATGACACAAATAAGGAATAAGAAGAAGAAAAACAAGGAAGAGGAGAAAAATAAAGAATAGAAGAAGAAAGAGAAGAAAAAGAAAGAATAAAACAAGAAGAATGAGAATGAGAATTAAAAGGATAAAAAGATAGAAGAGAATAAGAAATATGAGAAAAGAAGAAGAAGAAAATATCTTCTTATTCTTACTTTTTCTCTTCTTTCTTTTCCCCCATCTTATTCCCCATCTTCTTCTTCTTTCTTCTCCTCCTCCTCATTCTTATTCTCCTCCTCCTCCTCCTCCTCCTCCTCCTCCTCCTCCTCCTCCTCCTCCTTCTTCTTCTTCTTCTTCTTCTTCTTCTTGATGGACGCTAGTGTTTAGTTTTTGTTTTCATTTGTATTGATGAACAATGTGAAACTATGTATGTATATATGGATGAACTCCGTGAAACTATGTATGTATTGGATCTTTTAATACCCCATGTGTTCTGTTGCATTGATGGACTACTAGATGTTGGATACATGTGCTATGTTTGAGGTTGAATATCTATATATATATATCATATATGTCTTTTGAAAATGCATGGATATAACAGAAAATAGAAAAAATAGTAACAATACAAGCACTTTGCCGTCTGCCACCGACGGCAAAGAGGCCACGTGGCAGCAACCTGTGCAACCTGGGAGCTGACCCATTTTGGTCACTTTGCCGTCGGTGGCTGACGGCAAAGGTTGGAGACGTTTGCCATTAGTGGCGGACATCAAAGAGCTGGGTGGCGTGACGCGTCTGCTGATGTCACAAGGTAAAGATGTTTTCCCATCCGCTTTCTGGTCCTTTGCCGTCTACCATGGCAGACGGCAAAACAACTAATTCATGTAGTGTAACTGCGGGACCTGCCAGTTGGCTTCGTCTTCATCAACCTCCAACCGATGGCCACACCCATGATTCCAAGCACCCACGACACCCACTTCGCATGTTCATCATGATCTAGCCACGCCCTAGCCTCTAGCCCATGCCTATAAAACATCCTCACCTCCTCGTCCATTTTCCCCATTTTGCACCGGACATCGCTGCCAGGCTACCGCTGATGAGCCCCGCCATAGCCTTTGTCACCTCTGACTCCCGCGAAATTCCGGCAAGCCAAGCCCCTCTCGACAAGGCAGTGCCACCACCACCTTCAACATATCCGTGCGTACCTCCCAAACATCTCCCTTGGTCAGTATCTAAAAAACTACAAGCTTTTCCAAGGGACATAAGCTAGTTTCCCATTTGCCTTACTAACTGGTTCATTGGGTAGTGTGTTCCCTGGTAGTCTAAAACAGCGGAGCTACGAGGGGTTGACCCTAGACCTGGGAAACAACCACCTTGAAACTTGGCACTACCATTTGGGTCTGACTTGCAGGCTCAACCAAACTCTCGACTTGGGTGTCAATCCATTTAGTTGTTTTCCTAGACTTGGATGTAGCTAGGCGAATGCTATCTCCTCTCTACCCACCAGTTTGGGCATGTAATGTGCTTGGCTGACCTATAAAGGAGGGCATCTTCATTAGTGTTCCAAAAGCGGTGCTGATTTGGTTTCACCTTGGCATTGTCCCACAACATACATTCCAATATATCCGGAATAGTCCTTGCCACCACACCTGCACATCTTAATTTGTCTTGAGGTGCTTTTCTCTATCATTTGGAAGATTTGGGCCTCAAGGAATGTCGTAGTCTTCTGAAATGTACACCACCATAGCTCGGTTGCTATTCAATCTTTTGTATTAATTTTCATCTACAGACTTATCGGTTACACAATTGTATGATTCCCCAACAAAAGTATGAAAGTTGTGGCTAGTTGTAGTTCTCATCTTTGCTCAACATGGTGAAGCTACAGAAGGAGACGAAAAAGAGAATACCAAACAAGTATGGTTAGGGTGGTTACTGCTTCTTCTCTTAGTGAAATCACGAAGTCGACAAATAGTGGAAGAGGTGACATAGAGGGAATCAAAAGCATTCCATGTATTGATGATCAAGTCCCTTATTTATATGTCAAAGAGAAAAAAGAACATGTTTGGTATATATTTTTATGCATATTTAGTTTAAATAAAAGGAAGGTTGGTTTCAAAAAACAGTATGACTACCATTACATGAGGTAGTAACATTATGCATTTTGTTTTGTCCCTTCTCCATAATGGCAAATATAACTACTTGTCTATTTATATGACTACTTAATTCATGAACTTCGCTGAACGAACTGCTTGATATACTAAAAGTTTCACCATAGTTTGCACCTTTTATGTATGTGGCACACATAAAACCAGAGCCAGACATTTTTTGCAGGTACCCCCCCATGATGACAACATTTATAATCGTGCACTAATCATACATGCATCGTACACAATCACAAAGGGTGACTCACGTTAATATCACAACACAACTCTACGACACAAATGATAAACATAAATCTTTATATTACAAGCGAGGTCCACGAGGACCCATAATACTTAGTTATCAAAGCAAATATTATCTAAGTATAGACATAGTAGGACAAGTTTTGCCTTAAGAAGGCTAAGCAAAACAACAACACTAGATCAAAAGGCGAGGACTCCTGCCTGGGACCTCCGGGCTACTCCTGGTTGTCGGTCTCCATGTAGTAGGCTTCTACCTGTGAGTTGTGTTGGGATTTTCCCCGAAGAGGAGAGGAGATGCAGCACAGTAGAGATAAGTATTTCCCTTAGTGAGAACCGAGGTATCAATCTTGTAGGAGAATCACGCAAAGCCTCATAAAAAGTGCATGCACACACAAAAGCAAATACTTGCACCCAACGCGGGCAAGAGGGTTGTCAATCCCCTTGAACTCGTTACTTACAAAGATCAAATATTATATAGGTAGATAGATAAATTGCAAAATAAAATAAAAAGTAATAAAATTGTAGCAAGATATTTTTGGATTTTATATATGATAGAAGTGGCCCAGGGGGCATAGTTTTCACTATAGGCTTCTCTCTCGAACGCATATCATACGGTGGGTAAACAAATTACTGTTGGGCAATTGATAGAAAAGCGCACAGTTATGAAGATTTTCAAGACAATGATCATGTATATACACTAGTAGAAAAAGGCCCATTTGTCCCGGTTCTAGAGGCCCATTTGTCCCGGTTCTGGAATCGGGACTAAAGCCCAATACCTTTAGTCCCGGTTCGCTTACGAACGGGGACATATGGGGCTCCACGCGGCCGCTGCGGCAAGCCTAGGCAGGAGGGCCTTTAGTCCCGGTTGGTGACCAAAAAGCATCCACGTGTCAGCAATTTAGGGGCTGGGTTTTTTGTTTTTTTTGAAGGGGCGGGGGGTTGGGGGGTTTTGGAGGGTTAATTTAGGGGTTTCATATATTGTGTTAGCTATCTAATAGAGATAAGTGAACTCTCTTATCTCCGTGCCTGGTCGACTCTACGTACTATGCATATAGAGAGAACTCGCGACACACTAGCTAATAAGCAAATGAAGGAAAGAATTAAGTACACAAGATCGTCATGAACATATACAGAGAGAAGTGGTCGACCTCCTCCTTCTCCGAGAGATTGATCAAACAACAAGTTTTCGTATATCTATCCGATGCTACTAGCTACATATATACAATATAAGATCTCTTTCAATCCCTAACATTTGAAGTCAAGTTCCACATGGTATTCTCCGGCTTTATTGATGACGTGGTCAAGAAAGAATCCCGCGATTTCCTCTTGAATTGCTTTTATGCAATCTTGTGGTTGGAGATCATCCCGCATCTGCCAGATCTAAATCGAAGAAGAGGGTCAATACATGTGTATGAATGAAACTCAACACAAATGATGGTAATAAAATAAAATTGTGAATAATTTGGTTTACGCACTTCATATTGTTTTTTAGAGTAGCCCCGCTTATTCTTGGTCGTCTTGTTGTAGATGAACTCGCGAACGTAGTATCCACAGAAATCATTCCCGGCTTCCTGCCACAAGCACTTTACGAGAAATAGAGGTCAATCAAACTGATAAGCAAGCATGCTAAATGGTATTGATGAAACTAGCTAGAATCAATGGGAGATGCGCGGAACTAGGTAGTAGTACTTACTTTTGGGTGTTTAAATTTCAGCCCGGTCGGCAGTCCCGGAGAAATTGCGGTGAGCTCTTTCCAAACCCTGCCAGACAAAGAAAATAATTACTTGATATCAGGAAATGAACAAAGTTGCTGATATGGTGCGATAATGATCGATTTAACTTACTTTTGGAGCATCTCAGTCATGTTCGCATACTCTTGGGGATCTTTTCGTCTCGAGTCTAAGACGGTTACTAGTCCCTGCTCAAACTTAATATCTAGGAGAATAAAGTGGTAGCTGCGCACACATGCATAACTCATTAGTTACATTACTATAACCTCAAGTAATAAGGGAAACCGAATGTGCACAAGACAGTAACACTCACTTGAAGTTGTAAGGAAAGAATATTTTATCTTTGCTTTGATTTTTGAGCAATGATTTGAGCAAGTTGTCCTTGGTTTTTGAGACATTCCTTTTAACCGTCCATTCATGTATGATATTTGGGTTAATGAACCTAATTTCATAGGTTTGTTCTTTTCTGCATTCGACAATCTTCAATCTACATAATATAGCGAGGATAATTATATATACATGCAATGAAAGAGCTGAGCTATATATATAGTGACTTAATTACAGAAAGTAGTACTTACAGACAGTAGCAAGCCACGAGTGATTTGTCGAGGGCCTTTAGATTGTAGAACTGGAAAACTCGTCCAAATCAACAGTTAACAGTTCTTGTCCAATGAAGTCGAGGTCCTCTTTAATTCTCATCGACAAAGCATCCTTCCCAGACTCGCTGCAAGTTTTCATGTACCATTGATGGAATCTTCGCATCATCGTTGTTAGAGGAGGACTTCCATCTTTGACGTGAGGCTTCTTGTACTGGTATTTGAATTCGTCCACCTCCATTGTATCAAAATGTACATCGTCGGGCAGGTAATCATCAGGATTGGTACCGGGCAGCATATGCGGCAGATTTGCGATGATATCGCTAGACACCTTGAGCGGGGGGCACGATTGGTTCTCTTGTTCTCCGAGCTGGGGAATTTTTTCCCACTTCTTTGTTTTGCTAACCTTTTGTCACTTGAAGTAGTTCTTGACCGGCGCGCATCTTGAAGTGTCTTTTTGAGACAGCGGACATGTTTGTCATTCGGCGGAGGCGGTGGTGGTCGCTTCAGGGCATTGATAGTGCGCTTCACTTTCACCGAATCTATCTTCTCCTCCGGAGCTGGATGTTTCATAGCTCTTCGCGTTTCAAAGAAGTCCTTCACTTGGGCTTCACAGATCTTCACATTTTCCTCCACGGTCATCTCGTATGGCAACTTCTCTACATGCTTGAGAGATGGACCGAATCTGTATTGCCTCCTGCCTCTCGCTGTACCGCTAGAAGCCGGAGCAGCGGCATCTCTTCCGTTGCTGCCGACGAGTAGTAGAACACTACAAAAAATACACTTCCGTGATGATACGTGTTTGTCACAGTAGGTCATGTTTTCTGTCATGCATGTACAAAAATGATGATTTTATGACAGAATCAAGATAGTCATACCTGTGTTGTTGTATAAGTGTTCCATGATATTACCAAAATTATCATCACGGAAGTGTCCACTTCCAGGACGATAAATCGCACGCCATAGAAGTGCTTTCGTCAAGGGTGACCGACACGTGGCATCGACCATAATGGGTCGCTGTTAAGCTATCGGGGCCGGTTTTGGATCCGATAACCCGTTAACAGCCCAGACCAATGGGGATTTTCCACGTGTAAAATTCTCATTGGCCAGAGGAAACACGTGTTTGCTCACCGTTGGGACAGATGTCATCCACTCATTTGACAGGAGGTGCCTATGATACGTCGACACGTGGCACGGCCAACAGAGGCCCATTCCGGTGAAACAACTGGCCCAGCTAAAGGCCCGCCATGTTTTTTTCAGACACTAGTAGGCTGGCCCTTTAACAGCCTGCCATGTTTTGGGCCAAATTGAGGCCCATAGCAGATCAGGCCCATTCACCGCCTGCCGTTTTTGGGCCAAATTACGGCCCATAGCGGATCAGGCCCGTTAACGGGCCACTATTCTTTTGGGCCCATTCTAAGACAGCTTTTTATTTCAGCCTGTTAAATGCCCATCAACCAGTTTGGACCGATAATAGTTTTGGCATGTTAGCGGCCCGTGGTGCATCTGGGACGTTGTCGGCCCGGTTTAACTTTAGGCCATTTAACGGCCCATGCAGAAACTGGTCTATTTCCTGTCTGAAGTAACTTTAGGCCTCTTAATGGCCCGTAGTCTTCGTGGATAAATTTCAGCCCAACATGCCTATCAGCCTATTAATGGCCCATGGAACAGTTGGGCCTAATTATAGCCCGTGTTGAATCCGGCCCGCTTACATCCCATTTGATAATGGCCCGTGACACTTTTGGGCCTATGGCCCGCGTGGATACCTGCCTACTTAAAACCCATAATTGTATTAGGCCCAACAGTCCCGAGATATATTTTGGCCTGTTAACTGCTCGTCCTATTTGGGCCAAACATGGGCCTTAGGCAGTTTCGGCCTATATTGGCCCGTGAGTTTTCTGGCCCAACACTGGTGCAATCTAGGTTTTAGCATGTTAAATGCCCATGGTATTCTCTGGCCCAGCTGGTTAGAACTTTACTTGGCATGTTAAAGGCGGGAAACTACAATAGGTTTAGACCTGCTAATCATTGGTCCGCGTCGGTCCTAAATAAACAGTTTTTAACCCCTTTCCGCGACGGCATTTGGAACCGTTGCCAAGTGAGTGTGGGCGATAGGGGGGTCCTTCGCACACGACCCAGAAACCGCCGGGGATATGCCCTCCTGGCAGACAAGCTCGGCAAAATGAGAATGTGTGCGACCGACGAGCGCTCAAATACGGAAATACGTACAATAGAGCTAAAAAATACACATACGGCGAAATTGTTTCTGGTTGCAAATACATCCCACATAGTCAGTTCTCGCTAAACGTTTACGTTCGTATGTACATTCCACACAGTTGCTGTAAAGAAAACGTTTCCGTTCACAGGTACATCACACACAATTTTTTCCATTAAATCATTTGCTTTATCGAATGTATCACACACGGTCCATAGAAGAAACTTGTGGCAAAGGCTATCCATCACACACAGTTTTTATGTGGTAAACGTTTGCGCAAGGTGGCCTAACACAAACAATTTTCAAGAGGAAGTCGTGCATGATTGTTCATTGATCCAACACGGTTTATTCCTAGAAACTGTGTGCGTTGTCTGAGGTCATCGCCCACAGTATTTGTTCAATAACCGTTTGGAATAGCAAAACCCAATTAGCAGGCTAATTCGCCATTAGCAGGCTAATTATCTGATTATTCACAATCCATTTATTAATCTAATTGGCATTTCATATTAAGCACACAATATATTTCATTTCCATATTAAGGAAGTAGAATTTCATAATTGAAATACACCAGAGTACAACATGATATAGCTTCAGCACTCAGCTACTCCATTACATAACTGCACCAGCAGCAAGTTCCCCATGCAACATGTAGAACCTTTCGAAATTAGTATCATAGACGGTATATAGACATATGCATATCATCTGGAAAACTACTGAAGCGGAAGGCGAATATTGAGCCTTCATTCACGTTGAAGGTCTTTGCAACTTTAGGCCAGTGCCTGTGGATGATTGACCATCCGTCCTTCGTCCTCTTCAGGAACACTTCAATATTGAACCGTCGGTGTTGTATGAATACCTTCCTCGCCTCCTGACCATAGAGGTGGTTTGAGAGGTAATCATCAGTGAACTGCTTTGGAAAGGCCTGAAAACAAGGATGTGTATAAATATCTTCTTTATATTAGAAATGGGGTAAAGGAATAAAAAAAGGCAAGGTATAATAGTTAGTACCATCTTGTAGTGAACTGATGTCTTCTTCATTGTGCAGACAAAAATCTTGTTGTTTCTTGTCGCTAATTTCTTTATCCTAAAAATCTTTCTGAGTTTCTTGATTTGATTGATATTCATGGACAACTCATTTCCCCATATGCAAAAAGGGTTGAACAATGGGTCAAAACCTCTGACAGCAGGACCTACATGTGCAGGACCAAATTGTTAAAAACCAAAATATTAGAATGATTCCTGCAATTGCACAATAATGTGCTATTAGAGAACGGACCATGCATGTGCTAACCTCGATTGTAAACCTCAGTGCTTCCCATTGTTTCCCTGCAACACATATAAGGTAGTTAGTCATCAGGTTAAGTAAGGGTTCGCATGCTATCAGTAAAATATGTTGATGAAAAATAAGCACATTGCAGATTCATCAGATTAATTCAAGCCACACAGAAAACCCATTTATCCAAACCAAGAATGATTAAGAACAAGGAAATATAGCACTTGTATATGTTTCTCATGTATTAAGTGCAACCAAATTCGATTTATTCCTCACATGCACAACAATACAAAATTCTACCCACGACAATTGGACATCGCATTGCAGAATTGAACCAAGCAGTTAACTAAACACCACAACAAATGAACCAAACATTAACTGAGCACCACATTGCACAATATAACATACTCCTAATAGAAGATCGACAGTTAACCAAACAGTTAACTACAACCAATTGTAGAAATTCTATTTGTTTCTCATGTATTTACTACAGCCAAATTCAATTTATTGCTCACATGGTATACAATAACAGAATGCACCCACAACTATTGAACATCGCATTGCAGAATTGAACCAAACAGTTAACTAAACACCACTACACAAATGAACCAAACATTAACTGAGCACCACATTACACAATGTATAACCAAATCAAGCATGCTTGAGAACTTGGAAATATAGCAATTGTATTCGTTTCTCATGTATTTTGTAAAGATAAATTCGATTTATTTCTCACATGGAAGACAATGCAAAATTGCAGCCTGAAGAATTGAACATCACATTTGCAGAATTGAACCAAACAGTTAACTAAAGATGACAACTAATTAATAAAACAGTTAATAAGTGAGCACCACACTGCACGACATATAGAACATATACACTAGAGCACCATATTGCATGGTAAAATTAGATAGCACAATTCACTAGAATTTGTGAATGAAAGGTAGGAGCAGCACACGCAACGGGTAAACCGAGCATGCTTAACCGGCATAGCTAGCAAATGGCAAGGTGCTCCTCCAAGATCCGGGGTCAGCACGAATTGCAGCCATCACGACCTCATCCGTGCGTGCAGCCGTGATTTGCTTCTCCGTTGCCAAATGCTCCTTGAGATCCTGGCTATACTGCGTGCACCATGGCTTAGGGCGGCGCTTATTTGGTGGAGGGGTCGGTGATTTCGGTGGAAGGTGTGGCGCTCACGCCGGCGGTCAGGGCATGTGGGATGTGGAAGGAGGAGGAGGATGGGGGTCGGGTGTGGATTACCTGCCTGGATAGACGAGGCCGAGCAGCGTGAAGGAGGGTCGCCGACAAGGAGGCGGCGCTGCAGTAAGGAGTGAAGGTTTCAACTTGGAAAGGAAGGCGGGAAGAGGGTAAATGTGGCTTTTGGTAAGGGGGAGGGGGCAGGGAGGTAGATATCTCCGCGGAAGCCAAAAATTTGGAATCGCTTCAGCCAAAAAACTGGCGCGCAAAGTGTCATCAGACACGGTCCCTTATTCAGAACTGTGTACGATATGTGGACATCACAAACGATTTAGATAGCTTCACCCGTGTGAGATGAGTTTCAACATCAAAAGTTTTGGTTCGAATTTCCATGGTTACAGTGGCCATCCACGTCATTACATAATTTGGGTACACAAAGGAGACTACATCACACCTACACTTCTTAATCGAGCAAGTTCAGCAATTAAACAGAGCTAGCTGACCTAAACATTACTCTAACAAATTAAAGACCGACACTCTTAATTAAACAAAACAAAGAGTACTACTATGGCTGGTGCTCGTCGATCTCCGCCGCTGCCTCCATGTCCAGCTCGTGCCCGACGGTCTCCTGGGGAAGGGGCTCCATGCCATCCATCGCACCATACTCGGCAAGCATCTCGCCATCTGCATCCGCCATCTCTTTGGAAAAGGCTGCCATGGGCTGGGCGTGGGCGGACGCGATCTGGGCTTGGACGGGCTCCGTTATTGCAAGGTATACAACGGAGGAATGGACGGCTGCTCGGACGCTCTCAGTGATTGTTAGATCTTCCATCGTGGGTTGCCGACCGTTGTTGGAGAAGCTTCGTTCGATTTGTGCGGTGACCGCCAGGAGCTTGGCGTGGGCGGCCTCGACATGGTCGTGGGCGGCCTCCATCGGGGCTAAGGCCGCCGCTGCGAAACGAAAAACTGCTATGCCGCTCTCGCCAGTTGCTATCCCCGAGGCAGATGTTGCCGCCGCCACTGATATGTCTCCAACGTATCTGTAATTTTTGATTGCTCCATGCTATACTATCTACCGTTTTGGACATTATTGGGACTTATTATACACTTCTATATTATTTTTGGGACTAACCTATTAACCGGAGGCCCAGCCCAGAATTGCTATTTTTTTGCCTATTCTAGGGTTTCGAAGAAAAGGAATATCAAACGGAGTCCAAACGGAATGAAACCTTCGGGAACGTGATTTTCTCACCAAACATGATCCAGGAGACTTGGACCCTACGTCAAGCAACCAACAGGGAGGCCATGAGGTAGGGGGCGCGCCTACCCCCCAGGCGCGCCCTCCACCCTCGTGGGCCCCCTGTTGCTCCACCGACGTACTTCTTCCTCCTATATATACCTACGTACCCCAAACGATCAGAAACGGAGCCAAAACCCTAATTCCACCGCGTAACTTTCTGTATCCACGAGATCCCATCTTGGGGCCTGTTCTGGAGCTCCGCCGGAGGGGGCATCGATCACAGAGGGCTTCTACATCAACACCATAGCCTCTCCGATGAAGTGTGAGTAGTTCACCTCAGACCCTCGGGCCCATAGTTATTAGCTAGATGGCTTCTCTCTCTTTTTGGATCTCAATACAAAGTTCTCCCCCTCTCTTGGGGAGATCTATTCGATGTAATCTTCTTTTGCGGTGTGTTTGTTGAGACCGATGAATTGTGGGTTTATGATCAAGTTTATCTATGAACAATATTTGAATCTTCTCTGAATTCTTTTATGTATGATTGGTTATCTTTGCAAGTCTCTTCGAATTATCAGTTTGGTTTGGCCTACTAGACTGATCTTTCTTGCAATGGGAGAAGTGCTTAGCTTTGGGTTCAATCTTGCGGTGTCCTTTCCCAGTGACAGTAGGGGCGGCAAGG
The DNA here is from genome assembly GCF_018294505.1 of Triticum aestivum. Lineage (NCBI taxonomy): Eukaryota > Viridiplantae > Streptophyta > Magnoliopsida > Poales > Poaceae > Triticum > Triticum aestivum. The sequence continues at coordinate 179,219,618 of NC_057803.1, read as the reverse complement.
CATGTATTGTATTGTTGCCATCGAGGATAACAAGATGGTTTTTTTTATCATATTGCATGCATTTATCCCTCTACATCATGTCATCTTGCTTAAGGCGTCACTTTGTTCTTATGAACTTAATACTCTAGATGCATGCTGGATAGCGGTCGATGTGTGGAGTAATAGTAGTAGATGCAGGCAGGAGTCGGTCTACTTGTCTCAGACGTGATGTCTATATACATGATCATACCTAGATATTCTCATAACTATGCTCAATTCTGTCAATTGCTCAACCGTAATTTGTTCACCCACCGTAAAGTACCTATGCTCTTGAGAGAAGCCACTAGTGAAACCTATGGCCCCCGGGTCTATCTTCGTCATATTAATCTTCCAACACTTAGTTATTTTCATTGCCCTTTATTTTACTTTGCATCTTCATCATAAAAATACCAAAAATATTATCTTATCATATCTATCAGATCTCACTCTCGTAAGTGACCGTGTAGGGATTGACAACCCCTTATCGCGTTGGTTGCGAGGATTTATTTGTTTTGTGCAGGTGCGAGGGACTCGTGCGTAGCCTCCTACTGGATTGATACCTTGGTTCTCAAAAACTAAGGGAAATAATTACGCTACTTTGCTGCATCACCCTTTCCTCTTCAAGGGAAAACCAACGCAGTGCTCAAGAGGTAGCAAGAAGGATTTCTGGCGCCGTTGCCGGGGAGGTCTACGCAAAAGTCAAACATACCAAGTACCCATCACAAACCCTTATATCCCGCATTACATTATTTGCCATTTGCCTCATGTTTTCCTCTCCCCCACTTTACCCTTGCCGTTTTATCCGCCCTTTCTTTTTCTCACTCGCTGAGGGAGTCCTGGATTAGGGGGTCTCCGGACAGCCGGACTATCTCCATTGGCCGTACTGTTAGACTATGAGGATACAAGATTGAAGACTTCGTCTCGTGTTCGGATGGGACTCTACTTGGCGTGGAAGGCAAGCTAGGCAATATGTATATGGATATCTCCTCCTTTGTAACCGACCTTGTGTAACCCTAACCCTCTCTGGTGTCTATATAAACCGGAGGGTTTTAGTCCGTAGGACAACAATCACAACATACAATCATACCATAGGCTAGCTTCTAGGGTTTAGCCTCTCTAATCTCGTGGTAGATCTACTCTTGTAACACCCATATCTTCAATATTAATCAAGCAGGACGTAGGGTTTTACCTCCATCAAGAGGGCCCGAACCTGGATAAAACTTCGTGTCCCTTGCTTCCTGTTACCATCCGGCCTAGACACACAGTTCGGGACCCCCTACCCGAGATCCGCCGGTTTTGACACCGACATTGGTGCTTTCATTGAGAGTTCCTCTGTGTCGTCGCTGTTAGGCTTGATGGCTCCTACTATCATCGATAGCGATGCGGTCCAGGGTGAGACTTTTCTCCCCGGACAGATCTTCGTATTCGGCGGCTTTGCACTGCGGGCTAATTCGCTTGGCCATCTAGAGCAGATTGAAAGCTACGCCCCTGGCCATCAGGTCAGATTTGGAAGTTTGAATTACATGGCCAACATTCGTGGGGACTTGATCTTCAATGGATTCGAGCCACAGCCGGGCGTGCCGCACTGTCACGATGGGTATGACCTAGCTCTGCCATCGGACGGTACCCCAGAGGCCGCGCCCGCATCAGCTCCGACCCTTAGCTCGGAGCCAGCTGCACTAATCGAGGACGGGTGGCTAGACACCACCTCAGGGGATGCAGTCTCAACGGCAATCGAGCCGAACACCAGCATATTCCTCTGTGCAGCCCGTGACTCCAAGGTGCCAGACTCTCGTCCGGACCTCGAACCATCCGCCCCCCTGCCAATCGAATCCGACTGGGCGCCGATCATGGAATTCACCGTTGCGGATATTTTTCAGCACTCGCCCTTCGGTGACATTCTGAATTCACTAAGGTCTCTCTCTTTGTCAGGAGAGCCCTGGCCGGATCATGGCCAACAGGACTGGGATGCAGACGACGAAGAAATTTGACGCCCACCCACCACCCACTTTGTAGCCACTGTCGATGATTTAACCGACATGCTCGACTTCGACTCCGAAGACATCGACGGTATGGACGACGATGTAAGAGATGAACATGAACCAGCACCTATAGGGCACTGGAAAGCCACCTCGTCGTATGACGTATACATGGTGGACACACCAAAAGAAGACGACGACGAGGAACAGAAGGACGCACCGAAGGCTTGTTCCCTCAAGAAGCAGTCAAAGCGGCGGCGCAAGCGCCGCCCCAAATCCCGCCTTGCCAAAAATAACGATCACACAGAACCAGCGTTGGAGCAGGGCGAATCACTGCCAGACCATGGCAATACGGAGAATCAAATTGAACAAACCAATTCTGTCAAAGATAATAATCCGGACGACACAACGTCGAACAGGCACCCGGAGCAGCAGAATGCCCGTCAAAGGCTTGTTGCCACCGCGGGGAGCCTAAAAAAGCAGAAGCAAAGGCTCAAGGTTGCGCAAGACACACTCCAAATCAGATGGAGTAAAATACTCAACACAGCAACAAAGTACGGTCAGAATCGCCCCACCAAGAGCTACCCAAAGCGGAAGTTGCTACCTGAATTCGATGAGGAGGCCTCAGACCCCTTACAACCAAAAATCAAAACAGCCACCTGGCCGGATAGACGACCTCACGGCCAACATAGAGCGGCCAACAATGCCACTCACAAGACAATACACGATTCACGCAGGGGCTTGCACCAAAAGAACAGCGCAACCAGATCCATCTATGGACCACGTAAGCACGCCCCAGCATACGATATAACATCTGAACAATGTGGTACACCCAGATATACGGGTGCCGCACACCCCCTATGTTTCACCGATGAGGTGCTGGATCATGAATTTCCAGAGGGATTCATACCTGTAAACATAGAGGCATATGACAGAACAACAGACACGGGGGTCTGGATCGAGGATTATATCCTCCACATCCATATGGCTCGAGGAGATGATCTCCACGCCATCAAGTACTTACCACTCAAACTCAAAGGGCCAGCCTGTCACTGGCTCAAAGGCCTCCCCGAAAACTCCATTGGAAGCTGGGCAGAGCTCAAAGACGCTTTTCGGGCAAACTTTCAAGGGACTTATGTCCGACCTCCGGACGCGGATGATTTGAGTCATATAACTCAACAGCCCGGAGAGTCAGCCCGAAAGCTTTGGAACATGTTTCTTACTAAAAAGAACCAAATTGTCAACTGTCCGGATGCCGAAGCCTTGGCAACTTTTAAGCACAGCGTCCGTGACGAATGGCTTGCCCGACACCTCGACCAAGAAAAGCCGAGAACGATGGCAGCATTAACAAGCCTCATGACCCGCTTTTGCGCGGGTGAGGACAGCTGGCTAGCCAGATGCAGCACCAGCGACCCCAGTACATCCAAATTTAGAGATGGAAACGGGAAATCACGGCGCAACAGCAATAACAAACGCCGAAACAAAGGAGACAGCACGAAGAACACATCAGTAAACGCCAGATTCAAAAGCTCTCGGCCAGGTCAGAAGCCGCCCTCTAAAGGCGCCAGAGACGAGCTGTCCAGCCTGAATAATATTCTGGACCAAATATGTCAGGTCCATAGCACCCCTGGCAAACCAGCCAGTCATACCCACAGAGAATGTTGGGTCTTCAAGCAGTCTGGCAAGCTCAACGTCGTACACAAGGGGGAGGATACACCAAGTGAAGATGAGGATGAGCCTCTCAAGGAAGACACTGGGGAACAACAGAAATTTCCACTAGAAGTCAAAACAGTAAACGTGTTACACGTGATCAAGGGCAGAAACAAAACGGCACTCCAAGAAAAATACGCCCGAAGGCCTATCACCGCGGAGTCCTGCCACTGGTCATCTCAACTGATCACTTTCGACCATCGTGATTACTCAGCAAGTGTCCGGCGTGCAGGATGGGCTGCCCTGGTATTAGACCCAATAATTGACGAATACCACTTCACACGAGTCCTGATGGACGGTGGCAGCAGTCTAAACCTGATATACCAGGATATAATCTGCGAAATGGGGATAGACCCAACAAAAATTCGCCATAGCAATATTACCTTTAAAGGAGTAACGCCAGGCCCAGGGGCTCGTTGCACGGGCTACCTGCTACTAAAAGTTATATTCGGCCTCCCCGATAACTTCCGTAGCGAACATCTAACCTTCCACATCGCTCCGTTCCAAAGTGGCTATCAAGCACTACTCGGACGCGAAGCTTTCGCTCGCTTTAATGCAATACCACACTATGCTTCCCTCACACTCAAGATGCTTGGTCCACGTGGCATCATTACAGTGAACGGAAATGTTAAGCAATTTCTGCACACCGAAGAGCGTGCGGCTGCCTTGACAGTCGCACACTAAAAACAGCCTCACCAACTAAAACATTTAGCAGGTCGTCGCAACCTCGGACACGGTTAGATGAGTCTGTTGCAGCTATATGCAATTTTTACCGGATCAATGAGCACACCCCTATTACAAATACAAGGGGCTCAGCGTGCGCAGACAAGTGGCAATTCGTACTCACCTTGAATTATACATGGTTTATTTAAAAACTACTTTTTGCACGACAGCTTTTTTTACCTAAGCTCCTCTCTTCTATAGATAATCATCGTGCTACACCCGTCCAGGATACGGCACAACGGAGACACAGGCGCAGACGTGCAGCAGGGACCCGCTCCAAGGATTCTTTTTAGATTAAGACCCTGCGTAAACCTCTTTTACTGTCTCTTGTTGATACATATCCACCAAATTCTCAGCACCATTGAGAAGGATGCTGATGTCTTGGCATGTGGCCATGTCAGAATAATGCACGTACCTGGACACAAGGGGCTTCTTACAAGCAGCACTATTTTGGCCCGGTTTATACCATAAAGACCGAATACCTTAGGGAGTGTTCGGTGTCGCGAGTTCGGCCTTATATGCATCAGCTCCGAATCATTGTCTTTTGTCAAATGTTGGGTTTGCCCGGCTCCTGTGTTTTGGTGCCTTACGTTTCGCTTTACCGGCTAAGTTAGCACCAGGAGAACTACTGCGATTGTGCCCTGGTTCATCCGGACGAGCGCCTCAGTGGAGAAAGCCGAAAACTGACTGTCATGATATAGCGTGAGACTGGTCAACCACTCGATGACCTATCGGAATGCTAGAATTCCTCCGCCTTAACGAAGGGCCGTTTTCCAGCCAAGCATATATGCACCCCGTGATCGGCAGAGTGCGGAGCCACCAGGGGCTATCTAGTAGCCCCACTGTCAAACTCCTATGGCTAAGTGAAAGTGTTAAGCATTATAGTCCGGTTGCCTCGCTCGCTGCGCCATCACCTCCTTATCAGGACCAAGATGTTGGGTTAAGTGTGAACATGTGTTTTTTGCGAGCACCTCCGCATTATATGCGTGGGGGTTGAAGCCGACGGCTGCAATCTTTTAGGTTATACACATGTATATATAAACGGCCGCACAGGAGGTATCATACTACTTTCAGGCAAAAGTATAAACATAGCCTTATAAAAACTTCATAAAAGCATTATGTTTACAATGAGAATACATATCACTCAAACATAATATTTTTCGAGCACTGGGCCTCTATTAAACGAGCACCCTCGAGAACTTCCTCGAAATAGTGTTCGGCAGCCACACGGCCTATGGCCGAACCCTGCGCTGTAACAGTGGTAGCGTCCATCTCCGCCCAGTATGCTTTAACATGGGCAAGGGCCATCCGCGAGCCTTCTATGCACGCCGACCTCTTCATTGCATTAATACGCGGTACCGCATCAAGGAACTGCTGCACTAAGCCGAAATAACTGTTCGGCTTAGGCCCTTCCAGTAATAGCTGATCCACAACAGACCTCATGGCGAGTTCGGACAACCTATTCAGTTCGGCCCATTCGGCTAGCTGGTCAGTCAAGGAAAGCGGACGCTCTGGAACGTGGAATTGCGTCCAGAACAGCTTGTCCACTTCATGATCTGTCTGACCTTGGAAGTACTTGGCCGCATCGGCAGCGCTCGCCGCCAAATCCATATACGCATCTGCCGAGCTCCACAGCCGATCCAGAGGGGCATACCGTGCATCTCCGAACTTCCTCCGTAACATGAAGGGTTTCCCAGCCGCAATATCCCTTGCTTCCCGCAGCTCCTCCTTCTTCGCCCTCATAGCAGAACGAGTGGGCATCGGCAGCGCTCGCCGCCAAATCCATATACGCATCTGCCGAGCTCCACAGCCGATCCAGAGGGGCATACCGTGCATCTCCGAACTTCCTCCGTAACATGAAGGGTTTCCCAGCCGCAATATCCCTTGCTTCCCGCAGCTCCTCCTTCTTCGCCCTCATAGCAGAACGAGTGTCTTTGTCTGCCGCCGCGGCCTTCTCAAGGTCCGTTGCCTTCGCTCGATTTTATTTCTCAAGGACCCGGCAACGGTCGACAGTGTCTTTTAACTCTACGGCCATCTTGTCCATCTTCTCCTGGCTCCCGCAATGTGCGGCCTTCTCGGCTTTCAACTCTTCGGCTACCTTTAAAGCAGCCGCATTACTAATCCTCGCTTGTTCATTGGCTCGGGCAAGTTCCGCCCGCAAGGATTCCACGGTGGCAGCTCCATATGCAGTCACAACATATTAAAGATACTGGCATTATGCTGCTCTTACTATGTGGCGTTCACCGGATGATAATACTTACCCTGTGCCTCGTCAAGCCTCTTGTTAACAAGCTCGATGTCGGCGTCTGCCGCATCCAGTTGCTGTTTTAATTGGGCAAACTCATTAGTCCGGCTAGCCACCGGAGACTTCCACCACCTACACATAGAGGCAGTCTGGTTATTGCCTGGGAGTACGATCCTCTATTCACCGCCGTTCTCGACGACAACCAGAGTCTCAGGGGCTACTGTCTACAAAGGGCACACCTAACATGTGCAGTACTATCACATATTATCTCACATACCTCAAAGCCTGTTAGTAGACTCATAAAGGTTTCATGTAATCCGCTTTCAGCGGACGAGATTTTCTCCATCACCGCACCCATCAACATACGGTGCTCTTCTGAGATGGCCGCTCGCCCCACCAACTCCCTCAGAACGTCCGACCGTACACCAGGAGGTGCCGGACTCTTTCGTATGCTCTCTTCGTGAGCCGGACACTAGGGACTTCTGGGGTCTATGGAACTATCTTCTGGCCTCACCGGATCTGGAGAGGCCCTCCGCGACGACACTTCGGGGTCGCCCGCTTCTGGAGCGGAGGAGTCCGGGGGAGGCGTTTCTCTCTCCATCATCTCCGGAAGAAGATCCCCCGAAGACGAACTCATTTGAGAGGGGCTGAGGCCCGAACTGCAAGATATATGCGGTGGTTGTTTTCTCAGAGGAAAAAGATGGCATACTCTTACTATTAAAATATTTTTGGATCACTTACGACTCATTGGAGGGCTGATCCCATCACGGACTTTGTGCGGCAAAAGCACCCCCCGAGGCAGGACCCTCTGTGGGAGACTTCTTCTCCCGTTTGGAGGCTTCGGCTTCCGGATCCTCCGAAGCAGTCCTTTTCCTCCCCTGGTCGTCCTCCTTTGTGGAAACGCTCATTCCCTCAGTCGGAGCGGGTAGCGATGGGGCCCCGCGTTCGCCCGTTATATCCCCCTCCGTATCTTCCTTCAAGGGCTCCGGGCAAGGTGCGACCTTGAGCATCTTCTCCAATACTGGATTTTCCAAACCCTTAGGGAGGGGGGCCAAACACCGAATATCTTCGCCTTTGTCAGCCAGTCCTGGTCAAAAGGCAAACTCTCAAAAATAACCTCGAATAAAAGATAGTGTGTTCAGCTAGAGGATTTCTTACTTGTTCGGCGGCGCGGTTACTGCTTAGGCCCACGTCCTCGGTGATATCCGGACATTCCACTTGAGGTCCGAAGAATGACTTGTACATCTCCTCGTGCGTCAGGCCGAGGAAACTTTGAATGTCACGTGGTCCCTCTGGGTTGAACTCCCACAAGCACAGGGCCGGCGTTTGCAAGGCTGGACTTGGCGAACCAGCATAACTTGTATTACCACAACCAAATTGAAATCTCCCTCGAAGAGATCTCGGATGTGGCTTTGTAGCATAGGCACATCCTTGGCTGGACCCCAGCTCAGACCCCTGCTAATCCATGACATCAATTGTGGTGGGGGGCCCGAGCGGAAAGCGGGGGCAGCCACCCACCTGGCACTTCTGGGAGCCGTGACATAAAACCACTCCCGTTGCCATAATTCGGGCACCTCTGAAAAGGAACCTCTTGGCCATGGAGCTCCTGCCATCTTGCCTATTGATGCACCTCCGCACGCAGCTTGTTGCCCCTCAATCATCTTCAGCTTTACTTCAAAGGTCTTGAGCCATAGGCCAAAGTGAGGGGTAACACAGAGGAAGGCCTCACACATGACAATAAATGTCGTGATGTGGAGAAAGGAGTCCGGGGCTAGATCGTGGAAACCTAACCCATAATAGAACATCAAGCCCCTGACGAAAGGATCCAGAGTGAGGCCTAGACCTCGGAGGAAGTGGGAGACGAACACAACGTTCTCGTTGGGTTCGGGAGTGGGGATAACCTGCCCTCGAGCAGGTAGCCGATGTGACACCTCGGCAGTCAGATATCTGGCCTCCCTCAACTTCTTGATGTCCTCTTTCGTAACGGAGGAGGGTGTCCATCGGCCTTGAAGGCTGGATCCGGACATGGTTGAAGATCAGGAGCACCTGACCTAGGGTTTGGGTGTTAGAACTCGAGGCGGGGGAAGGGTTTGATTGAGCACGGGAGGGAAAAAGCGAAAACCTTGTCCCCTTATAAAGAGGGTGAATATCAAGCGTCCTCTCCATAGCCGTTTAGGACTTACCTATAATCTAGGAGTCCTAGACACGGTTGGGTTACCCACGAACCGCATTAATGAGAATCCCGTAATTAGGGGAACACGATCTCCGCTTCGGCAAGACGTGTCAAGAAACCGCCTTGCGTTATGTGTGGAGCTGGTCAAGAGAGACGGTTCGGATAATCACCGGGCCATGACATGACGTCATGCTATCAAAACAAGCCAGCAAATTAGATCTGTGGAAAAATTATTCTCTCTGCGGTGGAATGTGGAACTTATTTTGCAGGGTCGGACACTATCCTCGTATTCAACTTCTTCTGTAATGTATTCGGAGAAGGAACCCGCCTTGCAATGTCGAAGACAACTGCGCGCCGGACTCGTCGTCATTGAAGCCTGGTTCAGGGGCTACTGAGGGAGTCCTGGATTAGGGGGTCTCCGGACAGCCGGACTATCTCCATTGGCCGTACTGTTAGACTATGAAGATACAAGATTGAAGACTTTGTCTCGTGTCCGGATGGGACTCTACTTGGCATGGAAGGCAAGCTAGGCAATACGTATATGGATATCTCCTCCTTTGTAACCGACCTTGTGTAACCCTAACCCTCTCCGGTGTCTATATAAACCGGAGGGTTTTAGTCCATAGGACAACAATCATAACATACAATCATACCATAGGCTAGCTTCTAGGGTTTAGCCTCTCTGATCTCGTGGTAGATCTACTCTTGTAATACCCATATCTTCAATATTAATCAAGCATGACATAGGGTTTTACCTCCATCAAGAGGGCCCGAACCTGGGTAAAACTTCGTGTCCCTTGCTTCCTGTTACCATCCGGCCTAGACGCACAGTTCGGGACCCCCTACCCGAGATCCGCCGGTTTTGACACCGACACTCGCCTTTCTCCCTCCATGTCTGAATCAAAAAGGGTTGGGGGTTCTCTCTCGAGTTTTAGTACTTTGGACAACCCTTCTATTCTCGCTAAGCTTATAAATAAGGATACTATGGAAAACCCTACCGGAGTTATCAATGAGAATCTTAATAATTTTGATGAAGATGATTCCGGAATTTTTCGTTATTTACTTGATGAATCTTTGAAAGAAGCTTGGTATAGACTATTAAGGATCAGGGCTAGCTATGTGCCTCAATACCAAATTGAAGTTTACTTAAAAAGCTTTTATATTGCCCTTCCTTCTTCTTTTAACCATGTCTTAGATTCTATATTTGAAGAAGGCTTTCTTGAAGGGGATGCCGTTGACACTTATGAAAAGATGAAAACCATATTTGGCCACCCCATGAATGAGAAAGTTGAATCTACATCTGTTTTGCTCTCTTACCAAAACGAACCTATCAAAGAGATGAAGGCTAGCTTAGATACAAATTTCCGTAACATACTTAATCTTTCTTCTACCATTAATATCCATGTGCTTTATAAAAATAGAAAGATTAATTCCATAGAAAGCAAGTTTACTCTTTTCTTCCCTAAAACCAAAGATGGAAATACCTAGATCTATCCTTGCTTTTTATGCCTAGCTAGGGCGTTAAACGATAGCGCTTGTTGGGAGGCAACCCAATTTTATTTTTATTCCTTGCTTTTTGCTCCTGTTTAGTAATAAATAATTTATCTAGCCTCTATTTTGCTTGTGTTTTTTGTGTTTAATTAGTGTTTGAGCCAAGTAGAACCGTTGGGAAGACTTGGGGAAAGTCTTGTTAATCTTGCTGTAAAAAACAGAAACTTTAGCGCTCACGAGAACTGCTGCCATTCTTATTTGAAAAGTTATATTTAGTTAATTATTTTTGCATATTATTAATATATAAATTCCTCACGTACAGAAATTTATTTTAGAATTTTTGGGGTTCCAGATCTTGCGTTAGCTACAGATTACTACAGACTGTTCTGTTTTTGACAGATTCTGTTTTCGTGTGTTGTTTGCTTATTTTGATGAATCTATGGCTAGTAAAATAGTTTATAAACCATAGAGAAGTTGGAATACAGTACGTTTAACACCAATATAAATAAATAATGAGTTAATTACAGTACCTTGAAGTGGTATTTTGTTTTCTTTCGCTAACGGAGCTCATGAGATTTTCTACTTTAAGTTTTGTGTTGTGAAGTTTTCAAGTTTTGGGTAAGGATTTGATGGATTATGGAACAAGGAGTGGCAAGAGCCTAAGCTTGGGGATGCCCATGGAACCCCCAAGATAATCTAAGGACACCAAAGAGCCAAAGCTTGGGGATGCCCCGGAAGGCATCCCCTCTTTCGTCCACTTCCATCGGTAACTTTACCTGGAGCTATATTTTTATTCACCACATGATATGTGTTTTGCTTGGAGCGTCTTGTATGATTTGAGTCTTTGCTTTTAGTTTACCATAATCATCTTTTCTGTACACACCTTTTGAGAGAGACACACATGATTCAGAAATTATTAGAATACTCTATGTGCTTCACTTATATCTTTTGAGTTATATAGTTTTGCTCTAGTACTACTTATATCTTTCAGAGCACGGTGGTGGATTTGTTTTATAGAAACTATTGATCTCTCATGCTTCACTTAGATTATTTTGAGAGTCTTAAATAGCATGGTAATTTTCTTAAATAATCCTAATATGCTAGGTATTCAAGATTAGTAAAAACTTTCTTATGAGTGTTTCAAATACTAAGAGGAGTTTGATGCTTGATGATTGTTTTGAGATATGGAGGTAGTGATATTAAAGTTGTGCTAGTTGAGTACTTGTGAAATTGACAAATACTTGTGTTGAAGTTTGCAAGTCCCGTAGCATGCACGTATGGTAAACGTTATGTAACAAATTTGAAACATGATGTGTTCTTTGATTGTCCTCCTTATGAGCGGCGGTCGAGGATGAGCGATGGTCTTTTCCTACTAATCTATCCCCATAGGAGCATGCACATAGTGCTTGGTTTTTGATGACTTGTAGATTTTTGCAATAAGTATGTGAGTTCTTTATGACTAATGTTGAGTCCATGGATTATACGCACTCTCACCCTTCCATCATTGCTAGCCTCTTCGGTACCATGCATTGCCCTTTCTCACATTGAGAGTTGGTGCAAACTTCGCCGGTGCATCCAAACCCCGTGATATGATATGCTCTTTCACACATAAACCTCCTTATATCTTCCTCAAAAAAGCCACCATACCTACCTATTATGGCATTTCCATAGCCATTCCGAGATATATTGCCATGCAACTTTCCACCATCCCGTTTATCATGACACGTTCATCATTGTCATATTGCTTTGCATGATCATGTAGTTGACATCGTATTTGTGGCAAAGCCACCGTTCATAATTTTTCATACATGTCACACTTTATTCATTGCATATCCCGGTACACTACCGGAGGCATTCATATAGAGTCATACCTTGTTCTAGTATCGAGTTGTAAATAAATAGAAGTGTGATGATCATCATTTAATACAGCATTGTCCCAAAAAAGGCCAAATAAAAAAAATGAAGGCCCAAAAAAAGGGACAATGCTACTATCCTTTTTCCACACTTGTGATTCAAAGTAGCACCATGATCTTCATGATAGAGAGTAGTACGCGGCCATGGACGCATATACAAGCTACGAGATGCACATGCAGATCGTTGACATGAGGAACTGTCTTCTTTCTAACCCAAATGAGGGATCGAGCCGCATAGCAGTGGCAGCAGCATCACAAGAAGTAGATGACTAGACGATTGTTTCTCCTACTTTAGAATGCATGCAATTGTTTATTGAGGTGTGTGCGAATGATCTGTATAGTCACTTATGTAATTGGATGTTTATTTCAGTTATATATATACATGTTATTCTATTGTAGACAGAGCAAATCACACGGCTTATTAGCAGCAATCGTCTATGTTATTATTGGTCTTCACACACATTTCTGATTACGGACCTATTTGCCACATATCACACACACCTTGATCTGGCTGACCGTTTCTTTTGTGTTGCCTAATCACAAACAATTCATCTGAGTGAACCGTATGCTCTATATCGCACACGCCTTCATCAGGCTGCCCGTTTCTTTTGTTACTCCTCATCGCAAATAGTTTAATGAGATAAATGTATGCCCTGCATCACACACGCAACTAAAATCTAAACTGTGTTTGATAGCTCCGCCATCGCAAATGTTTTGCACCTTTTTTGATGGTTCTTTTACATCACCGTTTGCGATTATGGCATCGCACATATTTTTGTCAAAGGGTCTCTGATCGTAGTGTCACGTTTGGACCATCCTGTAGTAGTGAATGGCCCAAGATGATTATAGGCCCACATTTTGTCCCATATGAGTAACGGGCCAGCCTGAAGACCGACAACACTGAGATCCACTGAACCTTCCGGCCTAAATTATAGCATACCGACCAAAGAATAAACCTAGACTATACAATAAAGAAATTACGACATATTACATCCACTGGGAATCAAAGTTCGCTACCGGTGATAATAAAGTGCAACGTGACCGTGGATTACATACAATGGGCATCAAAGGTCGCCACCAGTGCATATAAACGTGCCGAAAAAAGAATATACAAAACTGAGAGCACTTCAGAAGGCACTAGGCCTGGCCAGGACGGTCCCCGCAAGCAGCCGAACAAGCTGACGAGACCTTAGTTGTGTCAACGATAGATGCTCCATCCCTAGCTGTATGGCACCATAGTGCACAAGGCAGTCCTCGACATCTTCTGTGCATCTTTGACTTCAAGTCAGAGCTGAGCTGAATCAAGCCTTTCCGCTTTAAGTTGAGACTGAAGAAGTCGAACTAATTGAGGCAGCGACTGCACAGAGGTTGTCTTAGACCTGCTGGTGAGTAGCTTCAACTCACTGTCTTCATCAAGACATGACCTTGGGGTCATCTCGCTGTCCTCAATATGATTTGGCTCACCATCTTCCCTAAAGTTCTGCCTAGCATAAGAGATACGACTCTGAAAGAGAAACAAGGAGACACGTAACAGGTTTCACAATTATATAAGCAAATAAATGGATCTATTCTGCATAAGGAACATGTTTTTACACCTACAATTTAAAACTGGTAGTTGTTGCAAACATCCAATCAGATGTAAACAACAAAGTAAGCAGCAGTGGAGGAAATGATGCATATCCAACTCTATACTAGAACAAAGTTTGAAGTCTTGAGAAGGATGAACTTATGTTACATGTTAACACGGGCTGGACAAAGCCCTTCTCCATGTTGATGGAAGGATAATTCAATAAATTTCCCAAAGAAAATTCTTTATAAGCGTTGCCATTATTCTACATTTTGCAAAGAGTAAATATAGATCAAATAATATTGGAAGAAACAGAGGATAATGAAGCTCAGGTGCAGACTGATGATACATAATCAACTATTAATTAATTAAGTACATGGTTACAAGGCAAAAGGTACTGACAAGAGGAATGCAGACATCAACGTGCAGTGGAATTGGCTTTATTCAACATTTTGGTAAGAGTAAATGTAGATATGATAATTTGGAGAAAGTGGAGGGCAGGGCAGATAAGATGGAGAGTAATGCTAGACAATCAACTATCTCGCGATGCAAGTACAGTAATACCACCACCGTCCGTTATTACTTGTCTCTCAAATGGATGTATCTAGCACTATTAAGTTCTAAATACATCCAATTGATCAACAATTAATTCGATACAGAGGGAGTACATGACAACAGGTACTTACATGAGCAATCCAAAACTTCATAACCATTGTGTTAATTCTACATTTATCTAAGAGTAAATATAGATCTTATAATTTCAAGCAAAGGGAGGATAAAGAAGTGAACATTTACAGTGATGCTACATAATCAAACAACAGTGAGTGTAAGTATGATGAAAAAGGGCAAGAGGTACTGACAAGAGCAATGCAGAGCCCAGTATTGTCGTGAGATCCTATGATCCTTTGAGCAAGGAGATTCATCTAAAATTAGTTTTTATACAAGAGAGAAGGTAAGGCACATGCAGAAATTTAGGAGTTCAAATTTTGAATTGATATCATAGACAGTACCTAACGCTGGGCTCTCACCAGTTCTAATAGGGGTTTGGCCAGTGGAGTAGGGGTAAAGTGTGGTACAGTTGGGGCTATGTTTTCTGTGGCTGCTGATCTATCTGATTTATCAGGTATCACTACCTTTTCCAAATACCTAGTTTGTACTCCTTGAGGATCTGCACTCACCCTCTTCCTTTTGGACATCTATTACGAAAGAACAACATTTGACTGGAAAAACATAGTATGACGACACATGGAAAAGGTACATAAAATGGATAGGTATGTTATATACTCATATACGATGCTTAAACTAAATAGATGGTGTAACAAAGTAGAAGTAATGCAAGAGGTCAGATGCAAAATATGTGCGACCAATACAACCTTGCCAAGTTAGAGCAAGCACCTTGATGGGTGAATAAGATAGGCCATCCTCCACCATACCAAGTTCGTTAGCCAGTGGATTCTTCCAAAATATTCCTCTCGTGCGCCCATTCTCATATTCATTTTCATAATGTTCAATACCTGACATGCATGAAAACATAAAAGCAAGTGAGATTATCTTTGTAATGCAGAAGTGATTCTAATCCAATACTGCCTCCCTGTAAACCCCTTTGTGCTATCTCTGCAATTCTTCTGAGAGATGCCATGCATGCTGTAATTTGGTGTGTGCATTAATATAATGTGGCCTACTACTCAAAATATGAGAGCTCCAGAACTGATGATACTTCGCAGATGACAGCTTCAACATATAGTAAAGAAGAACAAGTCGACCTAACCTGACAGATTCAAAATATACTAAGGGAGAACAACTCAACCGGACCAGTCAACCGCAAATGTCTCTGCTACTCTTCCCAACAAGGAACATACTTATTAAAGAAGTGAAGAGGATCATCTTAAAGAAGAGAAGAGGATCATCTTAAAGAAGAGCAGAAGAGCAAGCAGATTGAAGATATTACGAGTCTTTCTATACAATGTCGGTTGCCCACCCATGATGAACCAGAGCGCACAGAGAAACAATATTCCTTCCGGTCTCTCCATATGTGGCTCACATGCATTTAGAAACTAAAGTAGCAACATTTAACTGACCAATTAAACATCTCTCAGTTTTACTAATATCAGCATAATGTCGGATTTGAATTTTTACAACTAAGCTTGTTTAACTCGATGGGTGGAGAAGTGCTATTACGACACGAACCATGTATGCTAATCGTGGTCATCATAAAATGGGGAAACCGTAAGCATGATGAGTATAGTGTTGACCATGGCAGTGGGATGGCAGATCTGAAGCTGCAAACTGCGCAAATGGTAGTTAGCAACCGATGTTTGCTTTGAAATAACAACTAAGATTTGGTATGGACAAGAAAGTATAGTCAACAAGTGACAAGGAATGCAATTCTGCTGTCTCTCTATATGTCGCGACATGCATTTGGAAACTCTAGTGGGACCTTTAGCTAACCAATTAAATGTGTCTGTTAACTAATATAAGTATCATATCACGATCATATTTGAACAACTAGGCTTTGGAATTTGAGCGTTGTGTTGTTTAGCTTGAAGGGTGGAGTAATGCTAGTACAACATAAAGCACCTACGCAGATCATAGTAGAGTAGATAAAAGGGGAAAACCCTAAGCATCAAGAGTAAAATCAGGAAAGTGGAACTAGCTGGACTAGTGGGTGGTGCACATGATTTTCAAAACGAATATAGGAACATTAGGTGACCAATTAAACGTTCTCTATTTTAGTAATATGAGCATCATATCATATTCATATTTCAACACCTAAGCTTTGGAATTATGAGTGGCACGTTGTTTTGCTTGATGGGTTGAGGTCTTGAGGAGCAGTGCTATCACGACACAAAGCACCTACGATGATGGTAGTGAATATAAAGGGGGGAAACCATAAGCTTTACGAGTATAGTGACCGTGCCATGGCGGATCTGAAGGTGCAAACTGGATAAAGCTACTTCACAACCAATGTTTGCTTTCAAGCCACTACGATTTGGTACGGACAGTACAGTAAACAATTTACGATCTATTTTCCGGGTGAGATCAATTACTTAAGCACATATGGAAGAGTACCACTTCTCTTGCGACGCCGTGTAGGCCCCTACTGATACGTTGAGGGTGATGTGGGTGCGATGGTTGTCAGCAGCGGGGAAGAAGACTTTAGACGGTAGACGGACGGGTCAGGGGATAAATCATGTTGCCGTGGACGAGGCGGTCGTAGGAGCGGCAACGGCAAGGTGGAAGACGGTGTCGATGAAGCGAGAGGACGCGATGAAAGGATCCTAGTCTAGCGCCATGGATGAGAGACTTCCATCTCTTGCAGTGGATGACGGGGTAGGGGTAGCGGCTCCGGCAAGGTGGAGGATGGGGTGGCGAACGGAGGAGGCTGGCCGCAGTGGGGAGGTTGTTGTGGCGCCGATGGTGCATGAATGGGGAAATGGAGGGGGAGGGGGGATCTCAAACTTTGGGACGCGCTTGTCTAAAATGTGGGAAAGTTACGAACTTACCCCCGTTTAAAATTTCGGACATCACATCGGTTGGGGATAGGACGGTAATCTCGCATCTCCCAAATATTTGCCGGTAGCGATTTCGGGCCAGGAGAGGGTGAAATTTCGGACATCACATCGGTTGGGGATAGGACGGTAATCTCGCATCTCCCAAATATTTGCCGGTAGCGATTTCGGGCCAGGAGAGGGTGTTTTGCCACCCATGGTGTATGAACGGGGATGACAGGTAGGGCGGTTGTGTCATGTCCGAGGGAAGTTAGACATCTTCCCCTATTTAAAATATCTGTTTGCATCGATTTCGGACAAGGAGAGTTTGTTTTGCCCCCCACTGTGTATGAATGGGGAAATGGAGGGAGAGACACATGTCTTTTGGACGAGCTTGAATCAAATGTGTTTTGCCGCCCATGTTTGGCGCCCACCGTGTCTGAATGGGCTCAGAGGCGGTTGTGTCATGACTGATTGAAGTTACTAGTCTACCCCTATTGACAGCAGTGTAAATCCGGTCGGTAAGGATGTCAAAGTGTCAGGGGTAGACAGTAATTTCCAGCTCACAAACACTTGCTTAAGGCAGCCCACAAATGATAGTGGGTGTTTAGCCGTTTCATTCAAAACTTGGGAGAATTAGCATTCACGTTTGCCCTGGGCCCTGGCAACTAAATTCAAATCCAATTTGTATTCGATTACGAATATCCACAGATAATTCTACGTTTTGTTATTTATTTCTTCAAAACCACAACAAAGATTTATTCCACCTTCATATATGATTATGATTCAGAAATGCTGTGATCTTCGAATTCAATAGGTTGGATACACTTTGAGTCAAACATTTATTTCATCCAATACAATATGCTCACACGAAAAACAGTTCACCTTATGTCAATCATGCAAGTACTGAGGATTACCTCGCTTAAAAAATTCGGATCATTACAACACATGGACGACATAGGGGGTCTTACAGCATAATCCATTCAGAGACATGATACAACATGCAAGTACAATAATCTATTGAAAATTTCAACTGGTATATAAAGAAGAACTGGGATTACCTTGGGCTTCAGATAGCAGAAACAATAGGACCTCCTCCGTCTTCAAATGCAACATTCTTCTTCCTCCAATTCCTGGGTTGCTTGCATAATGTGTGCAGCTAATTGCATCATTTACAGCCTCAAGATCAAGATTACCTCATTCATGGCAGCCACACCATCTCTTTGTGCCTCTAGTAGAGCCTCAAGAACTATAATATCTATGCTCAGACTGCTCGTCGGCGGTGTTGCCTCTGAACTGCTACCATCTGGTAACATGGATGGCGCAATGCTTCCACAAATAGATTATGGGGTTGTACATTGTGTCCTAGTGTGAACGACATCCTGAAAGGTTTCCGCTGGACATAAGTAAGAGATAGTTATCACATGATCCAGGCAGTAAGTTTACATGGTAAATGACATACGAATTATTGCCGAGCATGGCAAGCTATATTTAAATGGTTCGAAGCAGCACCAGTCGAAACGAAATTAAAATGGTAAGGTGAAACTAGGGATGTAAGTGGCAAATAAACGACATCCGCCAGTCCCATCTAGTTAGTTTTTGCTAGCTCCCTAGTTCATTTTCCTCAAAAAACAAAAACTCTTTTGAACTATCATACCACTAGTGGACTTTAATCGGGATTAAACGGGACCCAGTTGACATCCCTAGTTTAAAGGGAGTGTACCACCGCTATAATTAAGTTGCCAACGCATCTATGTAGTTCAAATAATCTGAGAAAGCACTTAACAGTTTGGCCTCATATAAACTACGAAAACAGTCTTGTGATGAAGTTCAGAGGAGAAGTTAAGGACTCAAATGAACTAGGCATGCATTTCTTTACGATAGTACAACAAGCACTGCTGACTGATACGTCCATTTTGCATCATGCTTTTATATCGATATTTATCGCATTATGGAATGTTATTTCACTTTATGTCACAATACTTATGGCTATTCTCTCTTATTTTACAAGGTTTACACAAGGAGGGAGAATGCCGGCAACTAGAATTCTGGTCTGGAAAAGGAGCAAATATTAGAGACCTAGGGCCTGTTCGGGAGCCCTCCACTCCACAACTCTACTTCTGGAGCTGGCGGAGCGGCAACGAACACGTCAACTCCGCGGATTAAATAATCCGGAGTAGAGTGGCTCGTAGTACAAATTGCCGGAGTGGCGAAAGTGGTGCTCCGGGCGCTCCATCTCGTGCCTCGTAGCAAATTGGCCCAGGAGTTGAGTGTATTTTACCCACCAATGCCATTACTTACCGGTTCGGGAGATAAAACAGGAAACAGAACCACACTAATCTCTCGTCCTCACCTATACGCCCCTGATTCTCTTTCTCCACGTGCATGGCTGCAGTCCTCGAGGAGCTGGAGTTGGGGGCCGAACATTTTGCCAAATTATAAAATGTCCAGGTAGAGTTGGGAGTTGAGAAGCAAGGAGTGGAGTTGAGAATTTAGAGGAGCAGAGGGTTGCCGAACAGGCTCCTATTCTGCGCAACTCCAAAAGTCCTGGAACTCCATGGAACGTCTTAAAAGAAATAAAGAAAAATCAACGCCAAAGATGAAGGCCAGGGGGGCCACACCCTTCTCATGAGGGTGGGGGGCGCCCCCCCCTAGGGCGCGCCCCCTACCTCATGGGCCCCCTGGTGGCTCTCCGATGCCCATCTTCTCCTATATGAGGTCTTTCGATGAGAAAAAATAAGGAGGAACTTTTCGGGACGAGACTCCGCCGCCACGAGGCGGAACCTTGGTGGATCCAATCTAGAGCTCCGGCAGAGCTGTTCTGCCGGGGAAATTTCCCTCCCAGAGGGGGAAATCATCACCATCGTCATCACCAACGCTCCTCTCATCGGGAGAGGGCAATCTCCATCAACATCTTCACCAGCACCATATCATCTCCAAACCCTAGTTCATCTCTTGTATCCAATTCTTGTTTTAAAGTCCAGGATTGGTGCTAGTAGGTTGCTAGTAGTGTTGATTACTCCTTGTAGTTGATGCTAGTTGGTTTATTTGGTGGAAGATCATATTTTCAGATCCTATATGCATATTATTACCCCTCTGATTATGAACATGAATATGCTTTGTGAGTAATTACGTTCGTTCCTGAGGACAAGGGAGAGGTCTTGCTATGAGTAGTCATGTGAATTTGGTATTCGTTTGATATTTTGATAAGATGTATGTTGTCTAGCCTCTAGTGGTGTTATGTGAACGTCAACTACATAACACTTCACCATTATTTGGGCCTAGAGGAAGACATTGGGAAGTAATAAGTAGATGATGGGTTGCTAGAGTGACAGAAGCTTAAACCCTAGTTTATGCTTTGCTTCGTAAGGGGCTGATTTGGATCCACATGTTTCATGCTATGGTTAGGTTTACCTTAATACTTTTGTTGTAGTTTCGGATGCTTGCAATAGAGGTTAATCATAAGTGGGATGCTTGTTCAAGTAAGAACAGCACCCAAGCACCGGTCCACCCACATATCAAATTATCAAAGTATCGAACGCGAAACATATGAACGTGATGAAAACTAGCTTGACGATATTCCCTTGTGTCCTCGGGAGCGCTTTTCCCATTATAAGAGTTTGTTCTGGCTTGTCCTTTGCTACAAAAGGATTGGGCCACCTTGCTGCACTTTATTTACTTTTGTTACTTGTTGCTCATTACAAATTATCCTATCACAAGACTATCTGTTACCACTTATTTCAGTACTTGCAGAGAATACCTTGTTGGAAACCGCTTATCATTTCCTTCTACTCCTCGTTGGGTTCGACACTCTTACTTATCAAAAGGACTACGATAGATCCCGTATACTTGTGGGTCATCACTGACATATTGGCCAACTCAGGTATAGCCTAACAAGTAACAAACAAGCATTCGAGTCAAGCAATACAACAAAGCAGACAACTAAACTATTTATAATTCTGTAGGATTACAGGTTGAGGGCACAAACCAAGAAAGCAGCCCACACGCATTACATTTCACATGTACTAAAACACATTGGCTTACCATATGTTGCTATGAAGCCTCGCTGCCATTGCAATGTTCTTTGAAGAGATCGTCAGTATCAGGTGGTTGCAAATCTAGTTGTTGTAGTTTATTCTACACCCTCTATTTAGGTAAAATTAATTTTAATCGCATGCACTGGTTTGAACCGATCATCAATGGTTCATCTAAACTAATGAAAGAAGGGTGTGTGCTTACACGACAATATATCTTCTTCACTCTATTTTTATGTTTGTTCGAGGTGCCAGCCCCAAAAGAACAAATATTTTGCTTGATGGGGTTGGCAACTCCATAATTAATAGAAGCATCAAATTAGTCATGCAACTTGGGAAGATCAAGAACACACAAAAAGTAATGAACAGAGGCTCGGAGAAGTGACGTAATAGCTAGCATCAGAAAATGTCGGGTAAAACAAACAAAAAGCACCAGAACCACATGCTAGTTTGCTGATGTGTAATTAATCTTAGAGAACATGAAGCAGTCTGATGGAACCAATAGGTGGCATCAGAACAACACCATTATCATAAATATAGCATGCAAGAAGTAAAATAGTAGGTAGTGATATCTAGGAAGTACAGTAATACTTAGGACAAAACTAAAGCATATTAACTATATGTGCATTGGTATGTAATTTAGCACATGTAACATGTTCACTGCCAGAAGTATGGCCCTACAGGTGCAAGCACAATAACGCGTCTCATGAAAAATTGAATGATGCCCTGAAGAAATTCAAAAGTGCGGTGCTTGTGCTAAGAAAGTGAATGTAGGCACCGGCCGTTGGATAATAGTACCTGATCTCGGCGGCGTATGTGTTTTGTTTTCATACTTGATAGCTAAGGATCATCGATGGTGCTCGTGTTGCGGTTGAGTTTGGGCCGGCTATCGCCATCACTGAAGCGGCTCCGGTGCTTCGATTGCAGCGCCTGTCGACATACAAGAAAGCTCATCTATGGTAAGTGAAGAGTTGCACGATAAAGAAGAGAAAAACTGAAGGAGTACAAATCAAAATAACCTGATGAGGCTGCATCGTCAGTAAAGCAGGGCCGGTGGAGTTGAATATTGCGTCCGAGGAGCGGGTCCGGTGCAGTGGACGAAGGCTTCGGTAGGCACGGTGTACAGTGCTTTCGGTGAGGCGGATCTGTTGTGGTGGACGAGGGCTTGTATGAAGGGCCAGCGATGGGGTGGACAAGGGAGTCAGTGAAGGGCCTACACGTGGTGGACGAGGGCGCCGGTTAAGCAGATCTGGTGCGGTGGACCATGATGTCGGTCAAGGAGATCTAGAGCGGTGGATAAGCCAGTCACTGAAGCGGCTCCGGTGAAGTGGTGAGTTGGTTGTTGGGGGTTCCAAGGTGCGGAAGGTTGATCCGGCGGGGTGTGAGGTCCACCGTTGCGGCGGAGGACTAGATTCGGCGGCTTGCCATGGTTTGGGGGTCGGGGTGGGGAAGGGGAGGGGCTCTGGGAAAGAATGTTGGGGGCAAAGAGGGGAAAACAATGGAGTTACCAAAGCAGCCCTTTTCCTTTCATGTGGTAGGGGTAAAACAGGAATATCGCAGGGCTAAACTTTCGAGCGCAAGATATTTCGATGTGAGCGGGAAGTTCGAAAGCTTTTGGTGCCTGAAATTATAAGTGTTCTGCTCTTGTACGGCCGACTATGATATCATGGCCGAGAATTTATTTGTTTTGCACGCAAAAAGTGCAAGTTTTGAAAATCAATGTCTCCAACTCGAAACTTAGATTGTCCATTCAATTCAAATATGGATCATTGAGCTAGTGTAAGCAAATACCATCATAAGATCCAATTCAAATGAAATTCCAAATGTGTTTATCCTAAATATGATGACAAAAGCAAAAATGTGTATGTGTATGAATAAAGTGGATGATTATAAAGTTTGAACATGCCCGTATGTGTGTATCTCTAGGTTTGATATATGAATTTGAAATCACGAAATCCCGGCTTAAAAATGCACCTCCGTTTAAATGAATTACAAAAGCTAATGATGGAGTCGAATTCCAAAATTCCAATCTTAGGTTTGTAATTCTGGTACATCAAGGTATATCACGCATGTTCAAAAGTATTGTTATCTCATAGTCCAAACCGTGAAACAAATTTATCAACCATGAGTGCACACACTATTGACCATATATATCTCAATTACGCTAAAGTCCCTCAAATATAGACACCTCACTCATTATCTGAAGCCAACCCCACCCCACCCCCTCCGTCGCCCCCCACACACATGTCGTTCTCTCCCCCAGACACGAACACACAAGCACATTAACACCCCCCTCTCTTCTAAAGTCCGTCCGGACCCCAATATAGGTCTCTTATCACTTTGTCTCTCGGGCATGCACACATCTCTTCCCCCACTCTCTAGGTATCCCGGCATCTCTCTTTACCAAGCACACGCACTATGTAGAGTGTATCTTTCCCATACACACAAAACGTCGCCCCCAAACGTCTATCTCCCTAGTTATGTGGTTCTCGCACACTCACCTCACACACCACCCCCACTGCAAACAAGCACACTTTGTCTCCTTGTGCACCCTCTCCTCTTTCTATCTCTCCCACATGCAAACCCGCCCCAGCTCCTTCCCTGTATACATATATGTCGTGACTCTTTCCATAGCTCCCTAATGTATCATCCTTCTCAATCTCGCATGTTGTTCTGTACACCATCTATTCTACATCTCTCATGAAGTCCCTATCACACACACGATGACTTGATTCCCTTGTGTCTCCGTACATAGGCCAATTTTGAACAACATCAACATTGTCTCCCTATCTAGATGCCACTTATGGACACAAATGACCCCTCTGCCCCCCTCTTTTCCTCCCTCCCCCCCCTCTCTCTCTCACACACACCCCCTCTCCCACACACACTCGATGTCTCTTCCAAATAGTCTGCACCCCGCCCGCACCCATGCTATCCCGCTACTACACATGCCTTTGTCTCTCTTTGACACACATGTCACACCATTCCCCCTTCCCTTATACTCGGTTTACATCATTAGTGGTCTCTCTATTCCACATACACACACTCCCTCTCACACACAAATGCACGCACAAACACACACAGACACGCACAAACACCCATCTATCTGGATCCTTCTTTTAAGACACACACCCTTGCATATTCTCTCCAGCTCTATGTATGCATATATCCCACCTCTCTAGCTCAGATGCACACCAAAAGTCTCCATATCTCTAACTCACACACCTCTCCCCATGTCCACATGTGTATCTCACACACTCACTCTCTGATTATGTCTATGTCTCCACGTTACACAACACAAAGCCCCATGTACATGTCTCTCTCTATCCCCCACACACATAGACACAAAGAATCTCTTATCATTGCCTCAGTCTCTAGACATATCACACACGCACACTGTCTCTCTCTCTCCCTCTCTCGCAAACAAGCTCAACAAGGGTTTCCCCGTGAATAACATACCGTCTATTCATCAATAGTCGTGGCAGTACGGCGAACACGAGACGTGAAAAAGAATAAATCTACACGTGCGTAGACCACCTAGTATGACTACTAGGACTAGAGCAAGCTAAAAGCGCGGCGTTGTCACCCCCTCCTTATTGGCAACGGGAAAACCTTTGTTTTACACAGTCGAGAAGTCATTGTGCTAAGGACCCACATGCTGAGCCGTTGAATAGAATGTAGATCCTAGTTTACGGAAACAAGTATCGATAATACGTTTGTATCTCCATACTTATATCTTTTCTCTTATAAAAAACTAAGTTGGTGATGATGGTATGCGTGCCATCTTGCAATAGACCGTCCGATCTATATCTGACGGATGGAAATTAAACTAAAAGATACCGACACCTCTCTCCACATTTGTAGACAAGGCCTTCCCTCATTCATCCTTATCTCCAACAACCTCATTGTTGAGTAATTAAAAAAGAAAGCCTCTGGAACAAACTGGCCTGGTGGCCGCTGCCGGCGTCGTCCATCCCCTTGCCTCCGCTAAGTCCGACCACCAATCACCACCATGCCCCACTCCTCTTCACCTTATCTCCTCTTTCTCAAGATATCATTAGTTTCTACACATGGGATTACTCCCCCATGGGTCAATCACAACAAGTGTTTTATAAAAAAAATGCATCTTGATGTTCTGTGCAATGCACGGACATCTTGCTAGTACTCCTACAGAAGACTAAGTTGGTGATGATGGTGTGTCTGCCATCCGTCATTTCTGACCATTAGATCTACATCTAACGACTGTGTTGCCTTTTCTCACCAACATCCCACTTCTCTACCAATTTGCAGAAAAACCCATAATTAGTATCTTAAAACCAACCATACCCCTCCCTCACCTCACCAAAAAAGCCCAAGGAATATTTTCTGATTGAAACATAATATATCTCTAGTGATATATGTATATCAAAATTAGAGTGTTTTGTATCAAGTTTGTGAATAAGTATTATTCTAATTATGATCCATTGCAACGCACATGAACAATGCTAGTATTTCCAACCATGCAAAAAATGCTAGTATTTCCATAGTTTCGAGTTTTCCATCAAGATATTAGTCACTCATGGTTGATATTTACTTTCAATCATGTACACATAGGCACTATGTAACTAGCCTTGCTTATTGGCTTCCAAAGCTTAACTTTCACTCCTACTTACAAATGTGCCAAGTATTTTACAAAAAACTACCACTTTCAACCAGCCCTAGGAAGAAACTATTGTACAAAAAATAGCAAAAACATACCCAAAATTTCTTAATCCGTGCCAAAAACTACTACCTAGTGCTGATTAGGTTCGTTTAAACCCATTTATGACAGGGTTGGCCCACATGTCTGTGCCGACGAGGCAGCTTAAACCAACACATTTTGTTTGACCGTTGACACGAGGGACCCACATCTGACCTTCTATCCTATTATATTCCCCCTCAAATCATTATTTTTCCTGAACATTACTTCAAACAGTACTGATGCGTGTTCATCGGTGGCGCCGTGATGAGCGAGTTGGCCGCCGCTCCACCGGATGGGCCGGACACCGCGCTGGCCTCCGCATGGGTTGGCAGGCTGGCCCGAGCGTGACTCACACACGAGCAAGCCACCGCACTAGCCTTCGCTCGAGCCAGATGGCTGGCTTTATCGCGTTGCACGCGAGCAAGCCGCCGTGCCGCCGTGCCAATCTAGCTAGCAAACCTTGCAGACAAGCAGCTGGATGGAGCTATCTTGGCTAGCTAGCGGTCGCGAGCGCCAGACGGAGCTTGTATCCGGGCTGCCGCAAAATGGGCTCCGCACCGTCGCGGTTTTGACCTCTCCTTTTGTTGGCGGCAGTAGCAGCGTCCCATGGCCGAGGATGACTAGGTGGACGGGCCGAAGGTAGGAGCTCACTCGGGGATTTTTGTGCAGACTGACATGTAGGTCCCACAAGGCATAACGCCAAACTTGTTGGTCGAATAGAAGGCGTTGACTTAAGGGGCGACATGGGTTGAAACGTGCCTATAATGGCACTTTGTAGAGTAGTCGTTTCTTGGTAGGGCCGGTTGGTAAGGGCATGTACAATGGTTGATAAGGTAGTCTTATCTTAAGTCTGCCATGTATGCAAGTGATAGTAGTTTATTGGCATTATTAGTGGTTTCTTGGCATTATTAGGCCTCCTTTGGTTTAGAGGAATCTTATAGGAATTTCATAGGATAGGATTTCTATAGGAAAAATTCCTTTAGAGCCCTTTAGTTTGTAGGATCCTATTCTTATGAAGAAATTCTTCCTATCCTCCATATTTCATAGGAAAATAAACATTAGCCTAGACTCAGTGGAAAAAAATCATATGATGTTAATCAAAGGGCATCTCCTTTCCTATTCCTACTCATAGGATTTGAGATACATGTCATCTCATTTCCTATGACTTTCCTATTTCTATGATTTTCCTACCCTATGAATCAAAGGAGGCCTTAGTGGTTTCTTGTAAGGAACAATGTACTACTAACGTAAAGTTCTAGTACTCTACTACTCTGTAGCTTGTGGCGTTGCACGGATGGACTTCACACCATTATTGGCTCTATAAAAGAAATTCCTCTTGACGTGATTTTTTTGTTTTTAAACGGAGGCAAAAGCTTTGCCTCATCTCATTCATAAAGAAGGAACTACTAACGAAGTTCGACAAGATCCATTACACCTCCACAAATGGAAGCAAAAAGCCTAGTCTCGTTGTATCAAAATGTTAAGGCATTTCTCTCTCTAAGTAGCTTTGGTGATTGATGACAACGCTCTTGCGGACTAATCGTGTGTGTTGAGTATTTCAGAGTTTCATCCTTTGGCACGAGATGATTCCCTCCCCTCGGAATTTTAAGCGAAGACGGTGTAGCTCTTTCGATTCAATTTTGGTGGTCTTGTGTAGTAGGAGTCACCGTACCATCAAGAGGGGGTCCGCATTGGTTAGGCTAGGGTGGAATCATCATGTACACATCCCCTTTGCACCCTCTGAGCCTTCCCGCTTCGATGGAGGCTTCCTCGTCACCTTCTCTATGAAGTCTGGTACCAGCGGTAGTACCATGGACCCTAGCGGTAGTACCGCTCATGAACTACAAGCGGTAGTAATGATCCTTTGTGGTAGTACCGCCTGGAGCTCTCAGCCATAGTACCGCTACTGTTCCACGCTCCTACCGCCTCGACTCGAGGTTGTCGCCTCTTGTGTCGGGTTTTGCGGCACTGGTAGCGGCAGTAAAGGCGGTAGTACCCCTCGTAAGCGGTAGTACCGCCCTTACCACCGCTATTAGTACCGCTCTGGGTCCAGGTCCTGCTCTACCTCTTGCTTTCCTCTGTCTACGCGGCAGTACCACGAGGGGGAGCGGTAGTACCGCTGATCACAACAGTAGTACTGCTGCCCCCAGCGGTAGTACCGCTTTGTGCGGGGCTGAGCGGGGGTAACTAATACGTCTCCAACGTATCTATAATTTTTGATTGTTCCATGCTACTATATTATCTGTTTTGGATGTTAATGGGCTTATTTATGCACTTTTATATTATTTTTGGGACTAACCTACTAACCCAAGGCCCAGTGCAAATTGCTATTTTTTTTTGCCTATTTCAGTGTTTCGCACAAAAGGAATATCAAACAGAATCCAAACGGAATGAAACCTTCAGGAGAGTTATTTTTGGAACAAACGTGACCCAGGGGACTTGGAGTGGGCATCAAGAAACAAACGAGGCGGCCACGAGGTAGGGGGCACGCCTACCCCCCTGGGCGCGCCCTCCACCCTCGTGGGCCCCTCGTAGCTCCATGACCTACTTCTTCCTCCTATACACACCCATATACCCCGAAAACATCCAGGAGCACCACGAAACCCTATTTCCACCGCCGCGACCTTCTGTACCCAAGAGATCCCATCTTGGGCCTTTTCTGGAGCTCCGCCGAAGGGGGAATCAATCACGGAGGGCTTCTACATCAACACCATAGCCTCTCCGATGATGTGTGAGTAGTTTACTTCAGACCTTCGGGTCCATAATTATTAGCTAGATGAATTCTTCTCTCTCTTTGGAGATCTATTCGATGAAACTCTTTTTGCGGTGTGTTTGTCGAGATCCGATGAATTGTGGGTTTATGGTCAAGATTATCTATGAACAATATATGTTTTTTCTCTGAATTCTTATATGTATGATTTAATTATCTTTGCAAGTCTCTTTGAATTATCACTTTGGTTTGGCATACTAGATTGATCTTTCTTGCATTGGGAGAAGTTCTTAGCTTTGGGTTCAATCTTGCGGTGTCCTTTCCTAGTGACAGCATGGGCAGAAGGCACATATTGTATTGTTGCCATCGAGGATAAAAAGATGGGGTTTATATCATATTGCTTGAGTTTATCCCTCTACATCATGTCATCTTGCTTAATGCGTTACTCTGTTCTTATGAACTTAATACTCTAGATCCATGCTGGATAGCAGTCGATGTGTAGGGTATTAGTAGTAGAGGTAAAATCGTTTCGGTCTACTTGTCGCGGGCGTGATGCCTATATACATGATCATGCCTAGATATTCTCATAATTATGCACTTTTCTATCGATTGCTCGACAGTAATTTGTTCACCCACTGTAATACTTATGCTATCTTGAGAGAAGCCACTAGTGAAACCTATGGCCCTCGGATATATTTTCCATCATATAAGTTTCCAATCTATTTTTACTTTGCAATCGTTGCTTTCAACATATATCATAAAAATACCAAAAATATTTATTATCTCTATCGGATCTCACTTTTACAAGTGGCCGTGAAGGGATTGACAACCCCTTTATCGCGTTGGTTGCAAGGCTCTTATTTGTCTGTGTAGGTATGAGGCGACTTGCGTGTAGTCTCCTACTGGATTGATACCTTGGTTCTCAAAAACTGAGGGAAATACTTACGCTACTTTACTGCATCACCCTTTCCTCTTCAAGGGAAAACCAACGCAGTGCTCAACAGGTAGCAAGAAGGATTTCTGGCGCCGTTGTCAGGGAGGTAGCACCAAGTCAAGTCAAGATTTGATCTCTTGTCAACAAGCCATTTATGGCGCCGTTGCCGGGGAGATATACATCAAGTCAAGACATACCAAGTACCCATCATAAACTCTTATCCCTCGCATTACATCATTTGTCATTTTCCTCTCATTTTCCTCTCCCCCACTTCACCCTTGCCGTTTTATTCGCCCTCTTTTGCCGTTCCCCTTCTCTTTTCTAGTTCGTCTCTTTTCGCTTGCTTCTTGTGTGATTGTGTGTTGGATTGTTTGCCTCGATGGCTCAAGATAATACTAAATTGTGTGACTTTTCTAAACCAACAATAATGATTTTATTAGCACTCCGATTTCTCCTCTTACCGATGCCGAATCTTGTGAAATTACTACTGCTTTGCTGAATCTTGTCATGAAAGATCCGTTTTCTGGCCTTCCTAGTGAAGATGCCGCTACCCATCTAAACAACTTTGTTGATTTGTGTGATATGCAAAAGAATAAAGATGTGGATAATGATATTGTTAAATTGAAGCTATTCCCGTTTTCACTTAGAGATCGTGCTAAAACTTGGTTTTCGTCTTTGCCTAAAAATAGTATCGATTCATGAAATAAGTGCAAAGATGCTTTTATCTCTAAGTATTTTCCTCCCGCTAAGATCATTTCTCTTAGAAACGACATTATGAATTTTAAGCAACTTGATCATGAACATGTTGCACAAGCTTGGGAGAGGATGGAATTAATGATACGTAATCTCCCTACACATGGTTTGAATTTTGGATGATTATACAAAAAATTTATGCCGGATTGAATTTTGCTTCTAGAAATCTTTTAGAATCGGTCGCGGGAGGCAATTTTATGGAAATCACTTTAGGAGAAGCTACTAAACTCCTAGATAATATCACGGTTAATTATTCTAAATGGCACACTGAAAGATCTACTTGTAAAAAGGTGCATGCAATAGAAGAAATTAATGTTTTGAGTGGAAAGATGGATGAACTTATGAAATTGTTTGCTAATATGAGTGTTTCTTCTAATCCTAATGATATGCCTTTGTCTACTTTGATTGAGAATAATAATGAATCTATGGATGTGAATTTTGTTGGTAGGAACAATTTTGGTAATAACGCGTATAAAGGTAATTTTAATTCTAGGCCGTTTCCTAGTAATTCCTCTAATAATTATGGTAATTCCTACAACAATTCTTATGTAAATTATAATAAGATGACCTCTGATTTTGAATCTAATATTAAAGAATTTATTAGTTCGCAAAAGAGTTTCAATGCATTGATTGAAGAAAAACTGTCTAAGATTGATGAGTTGGCTAGGAACGTGGATAGAATTTCTCTTGATGTTGATTCTTTGAAACTTAGGTCTATTCCACCTAAGCATGATTTCAATGAGTCTCTCAAAGGTATGAGAATTTCCATTGATGAGTGCAAAGAAAGAACCGCTAGGATGCGTGCTAAAAAAGATTGCTTTGTGAAAGTGTGTTCTTCTAGTTTTCATGATAATAAGGATGAAGATCTAAAAGTGATTGATGTGTCCCCAACTAAATCTTTGTTTTGATAATGATGGGATTGTAGATGAGTCAACTTTAGTTAAAAGGCGTCCCAATGATTCAGTTTTTAGATCTTAATGCTAAAATTGGTAAAAGTGGGATTGAAGAGGTCAAAACTTTACATAGCAATGAACCCACTATTTTGGATTTCAAGGAATTTAATTATGATAATTTTTATTTAATAGATTGTATTTCCTTGTTGCAATCCGTGCTAAATTCTCCGCATGCTTATAATCAAAATAAAGCTTTTACTAAACATATCGTTGATGCTTTAATGCAATCTTATGAAGAAAAGCTTGAAATGGAAGTTTCTATCCCTAGAAAACTTTATGATGAGTGGGAACCCACTATTAAAATTAAAATTAAAGATCATGAATGCTATGCTTTATGTGATTTGGGTGCTAGTGTTTCCACGATTCCAAAAACTTTGTGTGATGTGTTAGATTTCCATGAATTTGATGATTGTTCTTTAAATTTGCACCTCGCGGATTCCACTATTAAGAAACCTATGGGAAGAATTAATGATGTTCTTATTGTTGCAAATATGAATTATGTGCCCGTAGATTTCATTGTTCTTGATATAGATTGCAATCCTACATGTCCCATTATTCTTGGTAGGCCTTTCCTTAGAACGATTGGTGCAATTATTGATATGAAAGAAGGGAATATTAGATTCCAATTTACATTAAGGAAAGGCATGGAACACTTTCCTAGAAAGAAAATTAAATTACCTTATGAATCTATTATGAGATCCAATTATGGATTGCATACCGAAGATGATAATACCTAGATCTATTCTTGCTTTTATGCCTAGCTAGGGCCGTTAAACGATAGCGCTTGTTGGGAGGCAACCCAATTTTATTTTTGTTTCTTACTTTTTGGTTCTTTTTAGTAATAAATAATTCATCTATCATCTATTTTAGATGTGGTTTTATGCTTTTAATTAGTGTTTGTGCCAAGTAGAACCTTTGGGAAGACTTGGGGAAAGTCTTTGTGATCTTGCTGTAAAAACAGAAACTTTAGCGCTCATGAGATTTGCTGCCATTTTTTACTGGAGAGTGTGATTAGGTTGATTATTTTTTAAGATGATTAATAGATAAATTACTAACGTCCAGAAATTTATTTTAGAATTTTTGGGGTTACATAAGTATTCGAAACCTACAGATTACTACAGACTATTCTGTTTTTGACAGATTCTGTTTTTCGTATGTTGTTTGCTTATTTTGATGAATCTATGGTTAGTATCGGAGGTTATGAACCATAGAGAAGTTGGAATACAGTAGTTTTAACACCAAACTAAATAAATAATGAGTTCATTACAGTACCTTAAGTGGTGGTTTGTTTTCTTATACTAACGGAGCTCATGAGATTTTCTGTTTAAGTTTTGTGTTGTGAAGTTTTTAAGTTTTGGGTAAAGATTTGATGGATTATAGAATAAGGAGAGGAAATAGCCTAGTCTTGGGGATACCCAAGGCAACCCAAGGTGAAATTCAAGGACAACCAAAAGCCTAAGCTTGGGGATGCCCCGGAAGGCATCCCCTCTTTCGACTTCTTCTATCGGTAACTTTACTTGAGGCTATATTTTTATTCACCACATGATATGTGTTTTGCTTGGAGTGTCTTGTATGATTTGAGTCTTTAATTTTTAGTTTAACACAATCATCCTTTCTGTACACACATTTTGGGAGAGACACACATGAATCGGATTTTATTAGAATACTCTATGTGCTTCACTTATATCTTTTGAGCTAGATAATTTTGCTCTAGTGCTTCATTTATATCTTTTAGAGCACGGTGGTGGTTTTATTTGATAGAAATTATTGATCTCTCATGGTTCACTTATATTATTTTGAGAGTCCTTTAGAACAGCATGGTAATTTGCTTTGGTTATAAAATTAGTCCTAATATGATAGGCATCCAAGATGGGTATAATAAAAACTATCATAAAAAGTCCATTGAATACTATGAGAAGTTTGATACTTGATGATTGTTTTGAGATATGAAGATGTTGATATTAGAGTCATGCTAGTTGAGTAGTTGTGAATTTGAGAAATATTTGTTCTAAAGTTTGTGATTCCCGTAGCATGCACGTATGGTGAACCGTTATGTGATGAAGTCGGAGCATGATTTATTTATTGATTGTCTTCCTTATGAGTGGCGGTAGGGGACGAGCGATGGTCTTTTCCTACCAATCTATCCCCCTAGCAGCATGCTTGTAGTACTTTGTCTTCCTTATGAGTGGCGGTAGGGAATATGCTAGGTATTCAAGATTAGTAAAAACTTTCTTATGAGTGTTTCGAATACTAAGAGGAGTTTGATGCTTGATGATTGTTTTGAGATATGGAGGTAGTGATATTAAAGTTGTGCTAGTTGAGTACTTGTGAAATTGAGAAATACTTGTGTTGAAGTTTGCAAGTCCCGTAGCATGCACATATGGTAAACGTTATGTAACAAATTTGAAACATGAGGTGTTCTTTGATTGTCCTGCTTATGAGCGGTGGTCGAGGATGAGCGATGGTCTTTTCCTACCAATCTATACCCCTAGGAGCATGCACGTAGTGCTTGGTTTTTGATGACTTGTAGATTTTTGCAATAAGTATGTGAGTTCTTTATGACTAATGTTGAGTCCATGGATTATACACACTCTCACCCTTCCACCATTGCTAGCCTCTCTAGTACTGCGCAAATTTCACCGGTACCTTAAACCACAATATACCTTCCTCAAAACAACGACCATACCTACCTATTATGGCATTTCCATAGCCATTCCGAGATATATTACCATGGAACTTTCCACCGTTCCGTTATTATGACATGCTTCATCATTGTCATATTGCTTTGCATGATCATGTAGTTGACATCGTATTTGTGGCAAAGCCACCGTTCATAATTTTTCATACATGTCACTCTTGATTCATTGCATATCCCGGTACACCACCGGAGGCATTCACATAGAGTCATATTTTGTTCTAAGTATTGAGTTGTAATCTTTGAGTTGTAAGTAAATAAAAGTGTGATGATCATCATTATTAGAGCATTGTCCCAAGTGAGGAAAGGATGATGGAGACTATGATTCCCCCACAAGTCGGGATGAGACTCCGAACGAAAAGAAAAAAGAAAGAAAGAAAAGAGGCCATAAAAAGAAGAAGGAGGCCCAAATGAAAAAATGAGAGAAAAAGAGAGAAGGGACAATGTTACTATCCTTTTTCCACACTTGTGCTTCAAAGTAGCACCATGATCTTCATGATAGGGAGTCTCCTATGTTGTCACCTTCATGTACTAGTGGGAATTTTACATTATAGAACTTGGCTTGTATATTCCAATGATGGGCTTCCTCAAAATGCCCTAGGTCTTCGTGAGCAAGCGAGTTGGATGCACACCCACTTAGTTTCTTTTGTTGAGCTTTCATACACTTATAGCTCTAGTGCATCCATTGCATGGCAATCCCTACTCACTCACATTGATATCTATTGCTGGGCATCTCCATAGCCCGTTGATGCGTCTATTTGATGTGAGACTATCTTCTCCCTTTTTGTCTTCTCCACAACCACCATTCTATTCCACCTATAGTGCTATGTCCATGGCTCACGCTCATGTATTGCATGAAGATTGAAAAAGTTTGAGAACACCAAAAGCATGAAACAATTGCTTGGCTTGTCATCGGGGTTGTGCATGATTAAATACTTTGTGTGATGAAGATAGAGCATAGCTAGACTATATGATTTTCTAGGGATAACTTTATTTGGCCATGTTATTTTGAGAAGACATGATTGCTTTGTTAGTATGCTTGAAGGATAACTATTTTTTGTTAATATTAAACTTTTGTCTTGAATCTTTCGGATTTGAACATTCATGCCACAATAAAGAAAATTACATTGAGAAATATGCTAGGTAGCATTCCACATCAAAAATTCTGTTTTTATCATTTACCTACTCGAGGACGAGCATGAATTAAGCTTGGGGATGCTTGATACGTCTCCAACGTATCTATAATTTTTGATTGTTCCATGCTATCATATTATCTGTTTTGGATGTTAATGGGCTTATTTATGCACTTTTATATTATTTTTGGGACTAACCTACTAACCCAAGGCCAGTGCAAATTGCTGTTTTTTTTGCCTATTTCAGTGTTCCACAGAAAAGGAATATCAAACGGAATCCAAACGGAATGAAACCTTCGGGAGAGTTATTTTTGGAACAAACATGACCCATGGGGCTTGGAGTGGACGTCAAGAAACAAACGAGGCGGCTGTCGTGGGAACGATTCTGACAATAATAAGGTATAGGGTAACGGAGCATGATCTATCGAGATGCAACTGGGTGACACGGTGGTTTTAGCGAGTTCGGGCCTCTCATGGTGGAGAGAACATCCCTACGTCTCATGCACCAGAGAGGCTTTGTTTTATCTTAGTGTATATCTGGAGATTACATGGTGTATTTGAGAGAGAGGGTGGTGAACGGATCTCCATGCCTCAAGCTAAATGGTGAGAAAGAGAGAGAGGTGGAAGAAAAAATCCCCCTAGTCTAGTGGTGGGGGTGGCTTATATAGAGTGCGCCACCCCCCACCTCCTATGTTACAAAGTGGGGGTGTTAAAGCCATAACTCAGCCTACTACTAAGATGATGCTTCGAGTGCCTTGTCGACTGCTGGTCTTCGCATATCCGAGTGAGATCAGGTGCTCCGAGTGGAATGAGTTGGTCGAGTGGTTGTTGTCGTCCGAGTGACTTGATGGTCTTCCGAGTGGATAGTATGTCTGTATGAAATTTATCTAGACCTACATGCTGTGTGGACCCCATGCTTTATGATATTTCGACCCTTTGTGGGCCTACCTGTTATGTGTATCCCCAACATTAGCCCCCGAATCGATTGCGATTTTGCAGAACGAGTTTGTGAAAGACACAATTTGGCCTGAGTGATTATGGAAATACTTGGTACCCGTCATCGTGGTTTCAGACAACCCAGGTTTGGACAAAATCTCAATGGATTCTGGTACTATGCTTCCCGACTGATCTGGGGTAAGTGCCCGCGAGGAGCAACTTGTTGACATTCGATCATCTCTCGGAAGAGGTTAACTTGTGATCAGAGTATGGATGTGTCATTAAATCCAGGCAGCAAGATTGACGCATGGACTGTTCTCTCGGAGAGATGCCATTCTTAGCCCGGAAGAACGTCAATATGAGTCAGTTCTAGATCCAAACTTATGAGTTTCACGCTTTGAGTCCTAGAAGAAGGCTCAAAACAGGTCCACGGAGGAGCATTAAATTCACCTTATAGCAATTTTTTGTAGCCGACGGGAGCCTTAGAACTTGTTTGTTTGTTGTTCGCCACTCGGACCGGTCAGGCCGTATCGAGTGAAGATTACTCCAGTGGGGGAATGCTGAGTGCACCCACTGGGTGTAGTCCCCGAGAACGCCATCGACTGCGGGCAGTCAGCGGGGGTCTCGGAGAACTAAAAGTCTTCTTAACTGGTACTGATAGAACTTGTTCCTCTCCGACTCGGAGGACGAGTAGTACTTGAGGATCTGGTACTGGTCTATCTTTCCCTTCCTCGACTCGGAAGTCGAGTAGCACTTGAGTGATCTTGAGCTGGTTTTGCATCGAGCAAAATGTTTCTTTCTGAGTTCTCTTCTAGTGGGGGCATGCTGAGTGCACCCACTGGGTGTAGTCCCCGAGCCTCTGTCGGACAAGATGTGTCAGACAGAGGGTTTAAGTCTCCTGGTAAACCTCCACGCAGTCAACACGGTAAATATCTTTTAGTCTGAAATTGAGTC
The DNA here is from genome assembly GCF_018294505.1 of Triticum aestivum. Taxonomy (NCBI): domain Eukaryota; kingdom Viridiplantae; phylum Streptophyta; class Magnoliopsida; order Poales; family Poaceae; genus Triticum; species Triticum aestivum. The sequence goes on along the minus strand of NC_057803.1, from coordinate 179,182,489 downwards.
AATCGGATGCATCTTCAGGCGCTTGACATGGTAAGTAAGCTCAGCCTAGAGCCGAGTCAGTCTGACTGATCTTTGTGCACTCGGCATGGACTAAATTCAGCCTGGAACTCAGTCAAGCAGTTGAATCTTCGTGCTCTCGGCACGGTGAATGAATTCATCTTTGAAACTGCCGACTGTAGAAAAAAGCTGGACACTGCAGGGAGTAATCGTTCCTGTAGTACTTCTTATATTGACCGTTATATTTTTCCTGAAAGGGGTATTTGTAAGAGTAGATTGTGTCCGTAGAGGAGCTTCATTTTCACCCTTTTGCATGAAAGGGGTATTTGTCCGAGTGGACGTGCTTCCTGACTGATTGGGGTATGCTGACTGCGAGGAAAAACTTGGTGGCACTCGTATGTCTCCCGGAGGAGATAGACTAGTGGTCTGACATGGACGTGCCATGAAACCCGAGTGGCGAGGCTAGTGTGTGGGCTGACTCTCCGGAGAGATGCCACTCATTATCCCGGGGAACACCAACACATGCCATCTCTGAGTCCAAGTTTGTGAAACTGACGCCTTGGAGCGTAGGATAAGGGACAAGTGTATCCGTAGAGGAGCGTCATTTTCACCCTTTTGCAGTCCTGAAGATGAGTTCAATAAATGTTTTGGGCGATCGTCCGAGTGGACAGTACTACCCTTATAGATTTTCGACGGAACGAGCATATATGGCCAGAAAGATATTCCTGATGTGATCAACGGGTTGCTTGAATGGGCGTAACCCCTGAGAGCGGCATGGCCAACGGCTGTGCGTAGCCCCCGAGTGATGCTCGAAAGAGGTAAGCTTGCTACAGAGTGTGATATGAGGTTTGATCATATGAGTAACTTAGTCATTCCCGTGCTGGGGGTGTAGAGGTAAAGAAATGTCCAACTGATGGTGATGCGCGAGGCGGCCGAAGGGCGATGATGTGTACAAGTGAGTGGCGACGCGTGGGGCGGCCGAGTGGTGAAGAAGTGCATAACCGAGTGGCGACACGCGAAGCGGCCGAGTGGTGAAGACGTGCCCAACCAAGTGGCGACGCGCGAGGCGGCCGAGTCATAATGTGCGAGGTGGTCGAATGATGAAGACGTGCATAAGTGAGTGGCAATGCGCGTGGTAGCCGAGGGGTAAGGATGTGTACAACAGAGTGACAACGTGCGGGGCGACCGAGTGGTGAAGACGTGCACAACCGAGTGGTGACGCGCGGGGTGGCCGTGTGGTGAAGGCATGCACAACCGAGAGGCGACACGCGGAGCGGCCGAGTGGCGACACACGGGGCGGCCGTGTGGTGAAGGCATGCACAACCGAGAGGCGACGCGTGGAGCAGCCGAGTGGTGAAGACGTGCATAACTGAGTGGTGACGTGCGGGACGGCCGAGTGACGACGCGCGGCGTGGCCAAGTGACGACGCGTGGGGCAGCCGAGTGA